>NC_087216.1:63645165-63701717 GCF_015104395.2 Macrobrachium nipponense
AAAATATCGAACCTCAATGACTCAACTTAACTTTAAAAATACGGCTGGATTGCAAGGAATAACATGTCACCAACCCTATAAAAACACTTTCATTAGGCTAAATGCGCTGACCAGGATCCCTCACTATTTCAAATTTTAGCAAAGAATGAAGTACAAACAGTTAATATTGAATGCAGTAAAGATAACTTGTCATAATAGTAATCGCTCAGTTCCTAATAGTTCGTCATTCATTGCTTTATACGTAACCAGCAACATAATGCTAAAAACACACAATACGTTGCCGATGGTAATAAAGAGAAGGATCCTAATTATTACAAAAAAGAAATAGAAACAGTAGCCCTTTCAGAATCAAACAAAGCAAACTCGGTTACTGGGTCACCTAGTCAGCGGTCAGGGTCAGTCAAAACTGCCGAAGTGTTCAAAGCATAGCAAATTCCACACAATAAGCGACTCTAGCAGAGTGGGGAAAAGTGATGTTGGATCATACATGCCAATATCTTTTTGAATTGAAAAGGATTTTCCCTATGCATCACACGACCGTATCAAGTAATCAGAGTAGGTTTTCGTTTTTTTTAATACGTAAGTTATTATAAGTAGTGGTGGATAAAGCCCGACTGTACGCGCCGTAAAAATTAGAATATCTTGTTTTATACCTTTAGTACACGTAATATCCTGTATTTACGGACTCACCGTCTGTTGTTCGAACTTCCCTAATGAGAAGTCCGGATAAGCGAGCGCTTACAGATACCTCTATAGTTATAAAAAACATTGATCTGTATCTATCCTCCTGCAAAATAAGGCGTGTTTATTAAAGGAAAATTCTATAAACCTTCAAACATATTAAAATCCGTTTGAACAAAAAAGAGACAGTTAATCAAATAATAACTTATATAGAGGAACTATACATTTGTCTCATGAATCGTAACATTGTTCAAATGACCCAACATTATTCTCCCACAACCGCAGTCGCAGTTTGCACGCAAAATCTCGAGAAGCATGCACCCTCGAATGTCTTAATGCGTGTAAAAAGACTTTGCTGGGAAATGAAATTTTAATCCTTCCCGACACTCTGAAATATAACGATTTCCGCGAACAAAGCCCTAGACACGGTTGACTAGCAGCAACAAGTTAAATCTAGTGATCCACAAACGTATACATATCGTGGATACGGAAGTTATAAATATCGCATTTTTTATTGTTGCTAATTTTTAATCCCGCCCAACCAGTCGTAGATGAATATCTCATACTCTATCTAAAGTAATATCCGTAAAGTCATTCAAGCAGAGGTGATTCAGCAAAATTTTTTTTTTATCTTTTATCTGAATACCAGGAAGTTTCTACACTAGCGAGTGATCTCTGGGGAAAAAAACGGATGTAATTTAACACAAAATACGGTCTAAGGACAAACATAAAGCTATATACGTACCTTCGTATAGACTCTCAATGCAATTTCAAAATAGAGATAAATGACGAAGTTGAAAAATGTTAGTAATAGGAGCCATTAGGAAATCAAATAGCCCATATAATTTTCCCTCAAACGTCATGCCATAAAAGATCGGACTTGGCGTATCTGCGTAGATTTCTGTCGCTTAAACAAGGAAACGACTCCCGATAGTTTCCAGTGCCATGTACCGACGACATCTTATCTCTGTTAGGTAAGAATAAATTTTTCACCAGCTTGGACTTACTTAAAAGCTTTTACCAGATACCATTACCTAAGTGATTGTACCTCATACACAGTTTTCAGCACACTCAGGGGACATTATAAATTTTTACGTATGCCTCCGGCTTACGTTGCGCCCCAATTACAATATAGTGTTTGGAGACTTTTAGGGGATACCCTACATGCTTATATGGTTGGTCTTATAATCTTTTCAAAATACCTTAGAAGTACATTCACATTAACTAGAGCTAGTGCTACAGAGACAAAGACAAATAATCTCAGAGTAAAATAACTAAATGTGAGTTTTTAAAAACCGAACATGTTTATCTAGGTTTTATGTGTCTAGTCAAGGTCTTAAAGTAGTCCAAGATAAGGTGTCAAGGTCTTAAAGTAGTCCATGATAAGGTGTCGGCTATTCATAACTTCCGGTACCTATTAACGTAAAAGGGGGATACAGCACTTTGGCGCTGTAGTGGGTATTACAATCGTATGCAAATATGTAACTTCTCAATCATAGCAGCTCCTTTAACAGATCTTACGAAGAAGAGCGTAGATTTCTTATGGTCTAAAAAGCATCAACAGGCGTTCGATATCTTAAAAGCAGAATAATGCAGCTCACCTAACTTAAAAATCCCTGATTTAAATAAGGAAATTTTTTTTATTGCAACAGACGCCTCAGACCAAGGGGTAAGAGGGGTACTACTTCAGTAATATGATAAACAGTTTTCCTATAGCTTTTTATTCACGTAAACTAAATGCCCTCTGAAAGTAAATATACAGTAATAGGCACGGAAGGGCTAGGTATCTTTAACTCACTAGTACATTTTAAGTTCATAATCTATGGCTATCCTGATAAAGTCCTTACTGAACATGAGTCCTTTACCGAGTTTTTCAAAGGCTTTAATCACAGTCCAAAAGGAACTCGGTGACAAATGATCATTCAGGTCTTTGGAGCCAAGATAAGATATCTACCACCTGTGGAAAGCAATATCATAGCTGACGCATTATCCCGCAATCCCGCACCATACTGCAAAGAACCATTAATTAGACTAAAAGATATAGAAACATCCGTGCCTATTGTTAAAACCGTATCTAAACAAGAAAATTCTTCTTAACCAAGAGATCGTGAACATTGAATATCTGGGTCGGAGCGCCGAACTGTTACAAACTGAACAAAGCAAAAGTCAACAGCGATAAACAAAACAATAAACACTTCGAACGAAAACAGGGTCAGCAGCAGCTAAGCAAAAACAAGAAACACTTCGAACGGAAACAGGGTCAGCGGCTAAGCAAACAATAAACACTTCGAGCAGAATTCCCTAGAGCAAAAGTATATTTAAAGTATGTGTATCAGAATAATGTAATCAAATGTAATATTATATGTAGGTCCGTGACGAGGAAAACCTGAAGAACACAGCAGATGACTAACGACCAGGTAGTAGTAATAATCTCTTTTATACTAATCGTCCTAAACTGGTTGCATTCCGTCATCCAGTGGGTTCCCTACTATGTCACAGAAAGCCAAATCACTATTTTACTGGCCTACAATGCTTACAGATATAAAAAGCACATAACTAATTGTAACACGTGTCATGAAAACAGGAATACCTAAGACCCTGTCAGTTTAGGGGCCTATCCTGTGCCAAATCAATCCTTGAAAGAATATACGTAGAATTATTTAACAGAATTACGAGTCTGACAGAGGGGTAATAAACACTTCTTAGTGCTAATGGTTCCTTGACACGTTATTTAGAATTATAGCACTAAAAACAAACACCGCAATTGAGTGCGTTAGGAATATTTATGAGTGCTAAATCAGTAAACATGGACTTTCTCGTTGTGTCCAAAAAACGCCTCTTGAAACTTATAATGATAATTATACACACACACCACAACAACACACACCCACACACACACACACACACACACACACACACACATATATATATAATATATATATATATATATATAGATATATATATATATACATATATATATATATATATATAGATATATATATATATATATTATATATATATATAATTCATAAAAGGAGTGCTATAGAGCAAAAGAAAAAAAAACATACATTACAAACAAATCGCGTGATTATGCACTAGGGACACGAAAATTACATAAGACATTTTCTTGTGCATTTCTTCAAAGGGAATTGTTTTAGATTATACAAATCTTGAAAAGGGCAGCCGTGTCACGGGAAAAGGTTGCTAATGCGGAAGCTTGGCATTAGATATTACCATCAGTGTGCGTTTGCTAGTGTATTTACATAAGTGTGTGTATATATATATATTATATATATAGTATATATATATATATATATATATATATATATATATATATATATATATATATATATATACACAAAACACTGGGCAAACGCACACTGATGGTAATATCTCAAGCAAAGCTTCCGTATTGGCAACCCTTTCCCGTGACACTGCTTCCCTGGTTCAAGATATGTATAATCTAAAACAATTCCCCTTCAAGAAATGCTCAAGAGAATGACGATGTAATTTACGTGTCCCCAGTGCATAATGGCAGATTTGTTTGTATTGTTTTTTTTTCTTTTTTGCTCCATAACACTCCTTTCGTGAATTAGGAAGGTAAAGCACTGTTGAAATTGGTGTCAGGAATTATTGGTTTACGTGCTAATAATTTTTATTACATTTTCTATATAATTGAAAGCAGTAACAGTCGTATTAATTGATAGTTCCTGAACCTTAATAAAGAAAAATCCTTTAATAGGTTCCTTTCAACTGTTCTAAAACTCTACAGGAAGAATAAGTAAACAATGAAGAGTTTACAAGGGGAAACACATACAATGAATTATGCAGTATTTAACGTCCTGGTATACACCACGGGTTCTGAACCTTTTGAGGACTCCACAACCCCAATGAATTGCCCAATATGGTTCCATACCCCCTTTGCTTAAGTCCACCGAAGTGCTATTTGTTGACAATATAACTTAATATACTTAGCTTAATACATGTTTCAGGTATGAATAGCAAGAAACAGAACATACAAGAAAAGCAAAAGGATTTAGAGTTTTATATAGTTATATATTTACAAAATGTACCCATGTCTACATTGACACATTGATATCAAATGTACACAATATCCAGGGATAAAGTCCAATACCCCAAGCATGTGGTTGGGGGTATGGATGCCCCCTGTTAAGAACCTCTGGTGAACACTAATAATGCTGATAAAAATAAACACAGAAACGCACAAAGAATTCTTTTAAGGAATCATAAAAAAAGATTCCGAAAAATTCTTTGTATTGCACAGTAACGTCCACAGCTGTATGATCAGTTTAGATTTTAATAAATCGATGGGTGAAATTATTCATTACTATTTTCATGTTATATTCAGAAGATGAATTTCATATGGAGCAAACCCACCAAAGGGGCCATTGACCTGGAATTCAAAAGGAGTAAGAGGAGGGTTAGATAAATACAGAAAGAACGGTTCTCAAGTAAAAAAAAAACATTAATTAATAAATAGATAAAATGTATTAATATGCAAGGAGATGAGTATTGGGGTAGAGATGCAGAGCCTCGTCGCTTGAAATTTTGAAGGTCCAGTTACACGACTTCCTCAGGGAGGAATAAAGGACCTCTGGAACTGAGAAGCTCAAAGTCGAATATCTATTTAGTCTCTTTCAGATGTTTATTGCTCATCGTATGGGCCTTTATAATTATTCATAAATAGTTATATAACCAGTGCTATCATTATCATACACATTTTACACTGTGGCATTAAGATATTTATAATGAGGTTCGTAAAACCTGAAATTATTTCTCTTAATAATATTTTTGAACCGGTTAAAGGAATTGTAAATCCACAGAGGCTGTAGAAATATCATCACGAGGGACCTTAGTCCAAGATTTTCCACGTCAAGACATCTGCCTCAAATATCTTGTACATAAAAATGAATGAATAAAGTGAGAGTATATAGTGCATAATGCATAGAGGATTAGATATACCATTAGGTTTTGTACACGTGGACGTTGCATTACGTGTGTGACACTAGAAGATTATTCATGGTCCGTTCTATAAACAGCCGTCAGCTCTCAATGAACAAGAAAAAAACAACTGGTTTTGAAAGCCTGATTCAGCCTTTCCTATAATTGAACTCGCATCTGTCGGAGCTGTGATGCCACTCACTTTGTGTACAACAAGAACACTAACAGTCACCGATGAAAAAAAAAAAAGTCATATGT
The DNA here is from genome assembly GCF_015104395.2 of Macrobrachium nipponense. Classification (NCBI taxonomy): domain Eukaryota; kingdom Metazoa; phylum Arthropoda; class Malacostraca; order Decapoda; family Palaemonidae; genus Macrobrachium; species Macrobrachium nipponense. The sequence goes on from NC_087216.1 coordinate 63,651,067, forward strand.
CAGGGCTAAATGTTATTTCGGTTTGAAGGGGAAGTATTTTTCCTCAATGAAACCGGATGCAGCTGTTCAGCAGAGGAGGCAAAGTCGCCTCTTGATCCTTTGATGGCGGAGATATGAAAGTGAGGTTATAGGAAGCTTACTCATTGATGTCCCTGACGTTTTGGTTTTGGCCCCTGGGTCATAAAACCAAAACAAAAACTGCCTTTGATGATGCTGTGAGTGCGTGTGTGTGTGTGTGTGTTTGATGGTTTGTCTTCCGAAAACTGGGTCAGTCGGTCGTGAGGCAAAGGTCACCATTGTGACAGATGCCTGAAACACTGACCGTTTTCTTACATAAATTTGTTAATATTACGGTTGCAATGTTTTAAAAACTTTATATATATATATATATATATATATATATATATATATATATATATATATATATATATATATATATATGTATATATATATATATGTATATATATTTATACATCCATATATATATATATAATATATATATATATATATATATATATATATTATATATATATATATATATATCTGAAAAAAGTCATAGTAGATGCACGTGACTTCCGTATATAAGCGAATACCACAGGAAAACTGACCGGCACAAGTTCAGTACCAAGTACTTTCGCGTGTATATTCGGGCCACGAAAATGCATGAATGAACACATGAAGGCGCTTGGTACTGACTTTCTGCCTGTCAGTTTTCCTGTAATATTAAATATATATATATATATATATATATATATATATATATATATATATATATGTTTTATATATATATATATATATCAGAATTATAAAACCTTTTCTCTCATATTCATTCTCATTAAAAACACAACAGTTCGTATAATGAATGATATTTTTTTTACTTATTTTTTCTACTTTCCATTAAACTCCTTTGAAGAATATATATATATACGGTAATGGTTTCCGATTTATATATATATATATATATATATATATATATATATATATATATATATATATATATATATATATATATATATATATATATATATATAGATAGAGAGAGAGAGAGAGAGAGAGAGAGAGAGAGAGAGAAGAGCGAGAGAGAGAGAGAGAGAGAGAGAGAGAGATGAGAGAGAGAGAGAGGAGTCAAAAGTCAAAAAGTCAAAAACCTTTATTCCATTATAAAATGGTTATTCTGCTACATAACAATATAAATTATTTACATAAAATTCACAATAATTGGATTGTAAAAGTCTAGGATATATATACATTCAAGTAAAATTTAAGAAGTATTGCTTAAATTTCCTTTTGAATAAATCAGAACTAACATTATACATTTTCTTATTTCCAGAGGTAGTTTATTCCAGCAAGCTGGGCCCCTTATTGGCCATCGAGCGTGAACCCAAATCCGTTCGGTAGCTGTCTACATATAGATTTTCATTCTGTCTTGTTAATGCATTCCTACAATTACCAACTGTAGGAAATGTGTATAGCCAGTTGGGATATTCTTTTCTCAAACTTTTAAAAACAAAAACACAAACATCGTACATATGTAAGTGTTTACATAATAAAAATATGGAATGTTATTCCATATATATAAAAGACTAAAACTAAAGAGGTCAACCAGATTGCTTGCAGGAATGTGATCAGACTAGAGACGCTAAAGATGACGTATACAATAAAAGTAGGCTAAGATAACATGCCGTCACCTGTAGTCATTCAATTGTTTATAAACTTTAGTCAAGCTTCCTGCTTGAGACAAACACCGTGACCTATAGCTCAAGCGGGCCTACGTGGATCTGTAGCGTCTCATTCTGATTGTATGTTCATATGTTCGAGCTACTGTCTGTTCTTTTATGACTGGTAACCGAGATGGTAGTGAGCAGAAGAGAGTTAGCTATCGTCATTAGAAGACCTGTACCTCTTTACCTAAGCTTTATCATGTAGAGAGAATAGAATTAGCCATCATCATTGGCAGAAGCGATCAAGCTATCGTCATTAGAAGACTTGTACAATCCTACTTGATCTTCACCATGTAAATTCAGAGAATATAAGTATTTTTGTACTTCGTGGTTTCTACTAGATCCTCACATCATTGCCGAATCATCATGAGTTTAACACATCGTCGTAATAACCAAGAAGATAATACCGACTTCGTAAGTGATCTACAAACCCCAAGACACTCCATTGAATATGGAAGTGCAATACCAACCGACTTAGCGTAAGATTATCGCAAGTCTAACATTACCTCATAGGGCGCCTTCTTATACAAGGCAACTGCCCTAAAACATACACTTTTCTTTTAATTTTATCCACTTTAATTGCTGGAGGGTTGGGGTGATGTGATCGTGTTTTTTCACCCCAATAACGGCTACTCTACCTGCAAAGTTTTGGATTTGTTGAGCTTTTTCCATGTGCATATCATTATTTAACCCCCCCCCCCCATATCTTAATACAGTAGTTTATTACACTCAGGACCAGACTTTCCACAATCAAAGCTCGAGTAGTATCATCAAAGTAATCTTTTACTCTACTTAGATACATTAGAATGCCACTAACTTTTCTACTCAGCTCGTCTATGTGAGTACGGAATGTCATATACTACCCTGTCCATGTGTAGACCTAGATTTTTCACATGTTGACTCATCTTTACTTCATCCCCATCGCATTTTATTACAATGTCATCTGGAATTTTGCTAATATACTGTGAGCTACCCACAAACATGCACTGTGTTTGGTGGCATTTAATAATAGCCTTTTTCTTAGAAATTATTTCTTAATTTTGAGCAATATTAGTTCAGCCCTTTTAATCAAGGCATCTAGATTTTCTATTTGATCAGCCAAAAGAACTTGGGTGTCATCAGCATATTGAATTAGCAGGCAGTTTTCTATGTATTTAATCATATCATTAACGTAGATTAAAAACAGAATTGGGCCTAGGAAATCCCTGTGGGACCCCAAATTCAACCTTTTCAATACAAGAATTTACGTCTCCTAATCTAACTACCCGGCTTCCTATCTCCCAAGTAATCCCGAAACTAGAAAGTATCAATGTGATGTTCCTTAAGAGATTCACCCAATTCATCATGGTTGACACTATCGAATGCCTTTGATAGGTCGCATAAAATTAATATGGAAACTTTTTTTCCATCAATATTTTTATAAATTTCATCTGTTAATTTCATCAAAGCTGTTTCTGTTGATAAACCTTTACGGAATCCATGTTGAGTGTTAGAAATAAAATTATTTTTTTCTAGATGTTCCATTAACTGATTACACACAATCTTTTCCATTACTTTCGATAACACCGGAAGGAAACAGGTCTATAATTACCAGGGTCGTCCTTGTCTCCTTTCTTGTGAAGAGGGTTTACGAGGGTTGTTTCCAAATAGAAGGGTACTTCCCAGTTACAATCGATGTATTTATGATAACCGTGATATAATATGCAATAACTATAAGGGAATCTTTTAGAAAGCTGGTAGGAATACCATCCGTCCCGTAAGCATTACTATTATTCAAGCTCTTAACTGTTAATATTATTGTTTCTACTGTAACTGGTTGAGGTCTAAACCATCTTATATTATTACCATTATTATTTTGAGTGGTTCTATCATCTTCATTTTCGTACTTTTGTAGGATTTCCTGAGTTTTACCATAAGTTATTTTTCCTACATTAGCAAAGTATTGGTTAAATTGATCTGCTCTAGCTTTTGGGTTGTCGTATTCAATCTTTTTATTTGTTTTAGTAGATACAATATTATTCATAATTTTCCATGTTTCTTTACGAGATTTACTTTTCTTGATCTTGTCTTTGTTATAATAAGCTTTGGCAGTACGCATCTTAGAATTGATGAGTTTTTTCATTTCCTTATACTCATTGTTCAGATTTTCATCATGTCTATTTTGTTTAAGCCTTCTGCATCTTGTCCCTTTCAATCATTCTGTTTTTGAGATCATCGTCTATCCAAGGCGCACTGGGTCTCCTTATTTTCCTCGTGGTTATTGGGGCACATTTATCTAAAGCACTATATATACTTCATTGAAAATTCCTGTTTGAATATCTGTGTCATCAGTATGCGTGATTGTATCTAGAATTAGTTTTTTGGTCTAGCAATGTATTGTACAACAAATCTGCAGAATAATATTTTAAACACCTAGAGGTTACCGTGACTGGTTTACGCTTTGGCTTCTTAATATCTATGATAATTGAAATATTGTCATGGTCAGCTACAATACTTGGGTTTACCTCCATGTTAATAACACTTTCCTGCTTGTTAGTTATTAAAACGTCTACTATGAGATTCAGGGTCTCTGTAACCACGATTTTTGGACTTTGCTCCTTGTCAAAGCATTGGATGTAGCTGAAAGTTGGCATATATATATTTTACAACCACACACAAATTTTGTCAGCATTATCAATAACCTAAACCCGATAGTTTTTATTTTTATAGAGTAAAAATGATCTAGCCGACGCCATGGCCAATGATTACGAGCCAAGAGTCGAAAAGCATTCATTGCGTAAGCAAGGTAAAATACCTTTTGACAAAATGTTGCCCCGCCCATCCACCAGACAGAAACTCCATCGGCTCTGAAACCCAAAGACTTTATGAATGTCGGAACGATACATAGATGTGGGTGGGGTATCAGTGCTAGCGTAGTAATACTACTGTAGCAGTAGTGCCGCAACAGTATAGCAGTAATATACATGAATTAAACGTTTAGGCCAATTGCTGGGATCCTTGAGGATCATTTAGCACTTCTTACAAATACTCGAGAAATTAGTTTTTAGCCAGAAGTTAAATTTTCTAATCCAACAGTGCCCATGGTAGCCTTCAGTGTTATCCTGAATTATAACAAGGCGAAAGTGGGTGGAGCCTCATGAATTCATCCTTCTGACGATAATTATTGGTGAAGGTTTAAAGCCAATATACGGTACCGGCTATTTTTTTTTTTTTTTTTCAGTAAATAGGTAGATAGCCAATAAATAAAAATTGCTTGACATTGGATATAGCAGTTATCAAATCAAGCTTGTCTACTATGTTTTTGAAAATTACCAACTATTCCCTACATCTTGTCAATCTGATTGTGACCTATTATAAAGTAGACTGTAATTCCTTAGGAAACCTATTTTGGGAGTTAGACTAATAATCGAAGTGTTTTTGTATTTATTAACATATTTTGTTGGTTTGTTCATTATGACAATTATCAGTGGAGAGGTTTCCAGAGTTCATAAAGGTGTACTGCTTTGCTTGTATTTAAATTTGTATGTCATTGTTGCCAGAGGTTTAGCCTTCGTTACGTATAGCCAATCATCCATCGAGAAAGAGGGAAGAAATGCTGTCATAAGTTACGTACGAGTGCGTTCGAAACCTTTTCTCTGAGTAGTTGGCCGTCTTCAAAAAAAAGTCACTTTTACATTATAAGTACCAAATTTATTCAACCTATGTAATGCAGAATAGAGTCAAAATTTATGTGTAGATATAATGTGTATTCTGAATAAGCGTTATATTTATGAAATGCATAGATAAAAAGTTATTGCGAAAAACCGTGTTACAGATGCCCTGAATCTCATAGCAGTAGTGTGGATGAGATGGGGCTAACTCTAGTAGGTTTATTAATAATTTGATTTAATTTGGTGACACTTATAATATTATGCATCTTTGCCGAACCTACCATCAAATCATCATTTAGATCACCTATTACATAAATTGATTTATTCTTTAAAGAAAATAAAACACTATTTGATATTTGCAACCATATAATTCAAGCATTCCTTCTGTGTTCCTGATCACTGGTAAAATATGGACAGATGCGGTCTTACCAGAGTACATGTACAAAGCATAAGTATTAGGTGTGGCATGGCAATGAGTCTCTGTTGGTATGCAGGTAACCGTTGACCCAGGAAGTAGGGAGATTAAACTATTCCCTAGTGATTCTTGGCCTCATTAACTCCCCTCTGGCAACACGTCCGGAAGCCGTATTTTCTGGAACAACACCTCTGTTGCAACGTTTAAATAGTGTTTCATGGGCCTTTTATCTTCAAATTGTGCTGTTGTATTACAGTAAAGGAATTCATATATACGATCTATATATCTATATATATATAATATATATATATATCTTATATATATATATATATATATATGATAATATACAGAAAATCTATATTTATAGTATTTATATATATATATATATATATCATATATTATATATATATATATATATAGTATATATGGATATATATATAATACTATCGTATAACAGGTATATATATAATAAAATAATATCGTTAATTAATAATTCGGCTTCATTCACCAACTAAATGCTGATAGCCAATAATAGAGAAATTGTGCCATCCATCTCATTCCTTTCCAAGACAACTGACCCGGAGTCTTTTCCTGGGTTTTTTGAGATCATTAACTGGTAATCCTCTACTGATGGTGTCTGGTCTCTTCCCAACTTCCATTTACCTCTCTTCAACTTCGCTCATTATCATGTTTCTTTTTCCTTTTCTTTTTTTTTTCTCATCGCTCCAAAATTCATTGTGGTCATGTCTCCTTCGCCCCCCTCCCCCGCCCGCAACTCGTCCTCCCCCTCCTCCCCTCGTCTGGCAATTTCGTTTCAAGCCATTTGGCGATTGGCCATTTCTGGAATGAGAGAGGATTCCCACTTTCTGGGATGGGGAAGGATTCCTCCTCTCTGGAAGATGGAGAAGATTCCGTTGCCTCATCAATCGTGTTCTTGTAAGCAGCTGAAGCACTTTTATGTTACCAACGGAAATGTTTCATTTGATGTTCATTTGCTTTTAAACCAGTTATCTCATTTGTGGCTCTAGCAACTTTTGCCGATGGAGTTTTCGCCTTAGGAATTTTTGCCATTGAACTTTTTGCTGCTGGAGTTTTCACCATAAGACACTTCGCTGTAGGACTTTTCACCATAGGACTTGTCATTGTAGGACTTTTCACTGTAAGACTTTTCACTGTAAGAATATTTGCCACTTGGGTTTCCGCCGTAAGACTTTTCGCTGTAGGACTTTTTGCCGTAGGACTTTTCACCACAGGACTTTTTCATTGCAGGACTTTAGGGATTTTTTATGCTGGAGTTTCGCCATAAGACTTTTCACTGTGGGCATTTTTACCATAGGACTTTCCACCAAAGGACTTTTCACCGTTGGACTTTTCACCGCAGGACTTTTCACCGCAGGACTTTTAGCAGTAGGAATTTTTGCCACTGAGAGTTTTTGCCATTGAATTTTTCACCGTAGGACATTCTGCTGTAGGACTTTTCACTGTAGGACTTTTTGCTGTAAAATGTTTGTCGCTGCAGTTTTCGCCGTAACACTTTTCACCATAGGACTTTTCATTGTAGGACTTTAAGGAATTTTAAGGCTGGAGTTTCGCTGTAGGACTTTTCAGCTTTTGGACTTTCTGCCGTAGGAATTTTTGCCTCTGGAATTTTCGCCATAGGACCTTTTGCCAAGGACTTTTTGACATAGAACTTATTGCCACTGGAGTTTTCACTGTAGGAATTTTTGCCATAAGGTCTTTTTAACCCGCAAGGAATTGTTGCCATAGAATTAATAGAGTATGTCCAAAGTATAGAAATAAAAGGGTATTAAGAAATAGAAAGATTGTTTATTTATAACAGGAAAATCAGGTAATCAATCATGTTACAATACGTTTTCAAAATGACTGCAAGTTCACTGCAATATCAAAATAAAAAATAGTAATTATAAGGGAAAATAAAGTTTTAAGGTAAAATTAATGCAACTTACATTCACTTTCAAATTGATGCAAGTTCATTGCAAAGTCAAAAGATAAACCAACATTGAAAATAAACTTTTCATTCAAGTTTAGAATGAATGAATTTCATTGTACTACTTCGTCAATAGTCAAGTTGACGCTGAGAATCGTACATCGAAACAGTCCATTGTATTCTTACATAAATATCTCTCTACCTTTTCATCATGGAAGTTTCTTCGCCTCGTTCGAGATCACTTCTTTTTTTCTTTGCTAGACACTCTTCGCTTTTTAAAATGTTTATCGGTTTCCAAACATATGGGTAGGTGTTTGTGACACAACTTCGTGAGGCGGTATGAAGCCCTTTACTTTATTGTTGGTGTTTGGTAAAGTATTCAAGGTCCGTTCTTAAACATCCCACATAACATCCACAGGAAATGTTGGAGCGGCTCTTCCTCTGCGAGGGATCCTGCCTCTTACCAATACAATGGGTTTCGAAGTAGGAAATCAGGTCTGTAGGCAAATCATCATTGGCGACTAGTTCCTCCTCCTCCTCCTCAGATGCACCAAAAGCGTCTCTAAGATGAACAAATGCTAGCACCCAAAACATTTACCCAAGGCGTTCAATTCCTAATCACTTCTAGCGCACTTTAGGGCCAAAATCAGATACTTTCGGAAAAAACTTTTGGCTAAATGTAACGAACATCCGGTTACTTTAGCATTTCAGGTTGTCAAGTTGAACGCAAATGCTTTAGAACTTGGAGAAATGTTTCGTATTTCTCCGTAGATTTGTTAGGAAGTACCCAGGGCATAAAATTCGCGGTACACTAACGTTTATCTATACCACGTAAGTGGGTAGTGCTGTCAGTGCACCTCATGTAAAAGCTATGGTTAATTGTATTTCGCCACAAATATATGTAACCAGAAATCAATGAATAATAAGAAAGTAAATAATGTAAAATGAAAACTATTGAGGCTAGAGGTCTCCTTTTGGTATGTTTGATAATTGGAGGGTAGATGATCAGCATACCAATTTGCAGACCTCTAGTGTCAGTCATTTTTAAGATCTTTTAGGACGGACAGAAAAAGTGCGGACCAACAGACGAAACCATTTCAACAGTTTTCTTTCACAGAAAACTAAAATCTCGATAAAGATTCCATCTGCAAAAGAAAGCTGAGATAATCAGTAGTAGTATAGATATGAGAGATTGTAATAAGAACATTTTGAGTATTAACATCAGCAATGAGTCACCGTCTGAGAGTGAATAACATTATTATAGAGTAATCAGTTTTTTGATCAGTGAGAGACGGTCGTTGCAGTGGCTATAATAACTAGGAAATAAATGGTGAATTCCAAACTGGTCCTGTCATGGACTATATACATATCCCACTAAAAATAAAAATAAATTCTATGAATTTTTATGGATCAATCCAACTTCCAATTTCATCATGCTGGCAAAGAGGCTGTTCTATTTATGTCGCTGTAAAAACGCATTTGTGCCATGAAATGCAACGCATATCAAAATACAGTCCTTTGATTTAAGTAAATGGGATGCACTTTTCATCTGATCGATTTCTGATGTGGTTGATTGACTCTCAGATCAGTAAACATGACTTGCAGGAAGGAAGAGATGGGCTTTGGTTATGGATCATATGTTTGTAGTTATTATGTCACTTGATAGCCTAAAACATCTAAAAATTATATTATTTAGGACAATCAAAGAAAACCGCCCCCCCCCTTTTTCTTTTCTTTTTTTTTTGGGGGGGGGGGTTGGGGGGGGGGGTTTCTTTGATTGTCCTAAATAATATAATTTTTTGATGTTTTAGGCTATCAAGTGACATAATAACTACAAAATCTCAAAAGGTTTTGTCCCTAGATCGAGAGATTGAATTTTTCCTGAATATTTCTTCCTAGCTATAGTCTGATTTTTCGGCGGGGCTTTCGCTGAACTTACCTGAAGTTGTTGCTCTTTTTTTTGTTATAACGTGCTTATTTACTGTTCTATTTTTATAATTTTTTTGTGCATGTTCCAGGTGGATATACCAACATATCCATAGAGCGAATTTCTATTCAAGACTGTAGTTTCTCACCAATCACCAAATAACCTTCAGTACGAGGGGCCCGAAATTTTTGCATTTTTTCACATTTTTTTAAATAAAATCATTAATTTTCCCTGTAGGATGATAAACTCACCAGAGAAATATGCGTTATTATAGTGCTAATAATACCTGAAAATTCATTAGCCTGTCTTGATTAGTGTATTTTTGGCAAATATTTTTACGATTTTTTACAATAGGGACCCCTCCAAAGTGGAGCCTACCTTAAATCTCATAAGCAGGCGAATGTGAGGTACACGTCAAACCTCATAAAGAATATGGGATGAAATATGGACGAATACTTTGGCAGGCTTTCATCAATTTCAGTGCCAACGTGACTAAACTACAGAGGGTAACTGGCAATTATATACAAGGAATTATTTAAAGTTTCCCTTCGCTCACATTTGTTTAGATAATAATTCCTGTTACTCTAAAACTGCCCCAGTCTCCTTATATTGCATCTGATATTTATAATACTTTCATTTGCCTACTGAGCGGACCGCCTCTTCTTTTCATAAGGAACCCGAAAACTCCTGACCGATTCCTTTCTTCTTGAAAGCTCTGTAGGTCTCGCTCCTGCTAGAGCTTCCAAATTCTCCCCTCGCTCCCCTTTTCCCAAATTTATATAAATCTTTGAATCGAGTAATATTTCCTCTTAGTCTTTGGGATTTGGATGTAATCTAACCCAACTTTGAGTAACCTGACCCGTGTTAGGTAAATTCGTCGGATCCTTATACATTAGTAACCATAACTTACAAAATGGTATGTAAAAAAATTTTATTTAAGTCGACTTTCTGATAATGAAAAAGGTTTGACACTATTTCACAGTTGGAATTCGCCAACATTCATTTTTTGTGGTTGAAGTTTTCTACAAACAATTTATATTTAATACTTTTACTTCATATGACTTTTACGACATTTTGAACCATTTCCAAAAGTCAGTTTGGAAATCGAGGCACAAACATCAGCAAAGACAATTTTTTTTTAGGACCTTGAGCAGTTTATGCAAAGTTCGAACAAACTTACTTAAGTTTTTCGCTGAACAGGAAAAATGGGACTCGAAAAATTGAAAAAAGGGGATGGGGGGGGGGCGGCTTTTTCTGATGCCAAGTTTTGTTTTTGCTTTGTAAAGTTGTACATGGGGGGAAATGCTACAAGAGAAGAAATGTATTTTTTCATTTATAGTTGGCATTTCCCTCCATGTTTGACGCCCACGCTTTTATTTTTGTAGACTTGATTAATTGTAAAGAAATCCTGATGCCTCAAAAAATTTTCACTTTTTATTTCATTTCAGTACGAACGTGTTTAAGAGATTTTTTTTATATTTCTTGTTTTAGTATAATTTTTAGTATTTGAGAAATTGTAACAGATGTATGATCATAGCTAAAGAAACTGATATCCTGTCGAGCTAAAGAAGGTTTGAAAAGTCTGCAAAGTTACTAAGTTATCCTAAAGAGTCAAAAAGGCATAAAAATCCGTAGAGTTATAACCTTTCTACAGAGCCAAAGAACTTGTGAAATATCCGGAGATTTTCATACAAATCCCGAGATACTGGGAGAAGTCACTGTAGACCCACTACAGGTGCCACCACTGACCATTTAAGGTTGTATTATCACCCGAATTGAGTAACCATGCAACTTTCAAGTCCATGGAACGAAGGGAACAGGTTAGAAATTGAGTCCAGACAGACAGACAGACAGACAGACAGACAGGTCAAATACAAGTATGTAATAAAAACAGTGCGTGGCATAAATGGTCTTAAATTTCCCCAACTCAGCAAACTTGGAAATGCTCTCGTAAACAAATTCTATGTTCCACAATGATGTCTGATAGTATGAATTCCCTGTGTAGACAAGACGTCTTTTAGTCGATCGCCGCTTTCATTTGTCGGACTTAGGTGTATTTGCCCTTGTTCTCAGTTCAAGGGCACAGTGAAATAAATCCTTACGTTATTATAATATTGGCATCTGTATTAGCATCAAATATAGTTCAGAAAGCATCATAAAATAAACTACGTTACTTTTATGATCACAAAAAATTCATAGGCACAATGAAATGATCTCCCCTGATGCAACGTCAAACAACAGACAAAAACATTTCATAACTAAATATCCGACTTCCTAAAAAACACGAAATCTAATTCTAAATCGAGGGCTGCATATAATACCATTGTCATATACGGACCCAAAGTCTATTCGGACAACGAAAACAATGCCTGACATTTATGCAGAGTAAAATTTAAACACGTGAATATCTTGCTTTAATGAAGTGGAAAAGAGAACTCATTGACTCGTTCCTTCAAAGCTCGTGGTGATACTTTTATTACTTTTTGGCTGCAAAAGATAATAATAGGTTACCTCGGTTACGAATGGAAAACATGGAACTGAATTTTTTAATCACGGAAATATTAAACCATACAGATATAGCTTTTAGGGAAATGCACTGCAGTGTTCGCAGTCTGGATGAACTGCTTCAGTCGAAGGTTTTTACTGATTCTAGTAATAGTTTGCTTTTTCATCGGATCTTTAATATTTAACAAATAAAACTTCACATCTGAAATGTATATATATACGTTGCAGAGAGAGAAAGATCTCTGCTAAAGGAAAGTGAAACAGTGGAGTGGAGATACGTAAAGTATGGTACACACTATGCCATCATGTATCAGCTACGTGATGCAGAAGTGGTGTTGAAAAAAAAATTAATAGCGGCCAAACTGTACTGCAACACTGCTCATTTGTTCTCGAAGTTCAGCTTTCAACGGCAGGATGTCTGCCGATGATGTACTTTGCCAGGAGACTCTACTGTGGGGTGTAGTTGCTCTGTGTGCTGCAAAAAAGAAACTTTTGAGGAAGAAACGTAGAACCTTGTGGTGTAAGCAATGGCTTTCTCGGCGACCTCTGAAGGGAAGCTTCTATGAAATATTTTTGGAGCTACAAGTCGAAAATCCAACAGACTTTGAAAATTACACAAGAATGCCAATCTTTGCATTTTATAAATTATTGAAAAAAAATTGAAAATTGAACCATATATTTGTAAGCAGGACACCAGCTTTCGAGAAAGCATATCACCAGGAGCTCGTTCTTGCAGCTGGAGGATCGTATGCAAGCCTCCAATAATCAACCAGGATTTCAAAACAGAGCCTCGGTCTAATCATCCCAAAACCTGTGAAGCCATCTATAATGTCCTTAGGGAGGATTATTTGAAAGTAAGGTTCAAATATAGGTACAAAGTACACAAATATTTTTTTATTACAGGAAACGCAGCTCATCAAAACACCATAACTTCGGAGCTCCAGACTTCTGTGATGCTTTGATTGCAGACATTTCCCTGTAGAATTGTCTTCAGGGTGTGCAGCTTTTTAGTAATGTCTTCATTCCGCAATGTACAGTTTACAAAACTCGATAACTCTGATTTTATGGTTTCCAAGCTTGCACTCCTTATGTTCCTCATCTTGTAATGCTTGCATTTGATGTTCCAAACAGATGGATGTTCCTTCATTAATTCAATAAAATGTAGTGTTAGTCCTTGTCCACTCAAGGGGTTTGACGGGTGGTGTAGCGGACATCCTCCCCCTCTGAACGTTGGTGCATCACTGAGCTGCACAATGAAATGGCTCTGCCCCATTAACATGTTGGTGATGCAGCTTCATGTTGAAAAAGTCGTTTAGATGGATGCGTTGAAAAACGACTTTTTCAACATGAAGTCGCATCACCAACATGCTGATGGGACAGAGCCATTTCATTGTGCAGCTCAGTGATACACCAACGTTCAGAGGGACGAGGATGTCTGCTCACCACCACCCGCCAAACTCCTTGAGTGGACAAGGAAAAAGGGAATGCTTGGCATTTTTCGCATCCTTTGTCGAAGAAGGGGATGTCAGTTTTTTTTCTCCGCGAATTAATGTTCACTTTCAATGTGTTCTTAATCTTTCGAGCATAAATTAGGAATTTGAATGAGGATGGCACGACTTACCGGGAGATATATAGATGCGTTTATTCTTTCTCACACAAATGCATTCACGCGCACACAAATACACACACATCAACTGAAGAGACACAAAATCCGTGGTGAAACGAAATGATATAAAAAGTATTTTAAAAATGTGAAAATAGAATAAGTTTTGTATTTGGATTCTCAAGGACAAATATAGTCATTTAAACCAGTGGTTCCTAACCTTTTGATGACTCCACACCCCCAATGAATTGCCCAATATGTTCCAGACCCCCTTTGCTTATGTCCACTCAAGTCGTATTTGACAATATAACTTAGTATACTTCGTTAAATACATACTTCAGGTATGAATAGCTAGGGACAGAAGATACAAGAAAATCAAAAGCATTTGAAGGTTTATGTAGATATTTATTTACAAAATGCACTCATGTCTGCACTGACATATTAAAATCAAACATATACAATATCCAGAGACCGAGTCCTATAGCCCCAGTATGTGGTTCTAATACCCCCAAGGGGGATAGTTGGAAAAATATAAGCATTTCCACTGTAATTGAAGAGAGACAATTCCCAATCTTCACAAAATCGATCTTACACGAAATAGACAGAAAGAGGAGCCCTTTCCCCGGAGCAATAAAACCAAAGGACTTATGACCTCAGTAGGCGGAGCAAAACTCATATCCTCTGATCATGGCCGCTGCTTTTTTGTCAACTTCTCCGTCGCTAAACTTCGCGTTTTTATTTACACAATTCTTTATTCCCTGTGTAATTTTCTCCAGGAATTTATGGGTACTTGCTGAAAGGCGAAATGGCAGTTTTATTTTTGTCTTCGCTTTTATCATGTTTTCTGTAATATTTCGTAAATAACTGCCTGAATTTATGGGTTACAAAAGGCGCATTGCCTCAATTTTTTTTTTTTTTTTTTTTTTTTTTTTACAATATCGTAAATTGCTTCATAATATTTTTTGTAAAGGAAAAGTGTATAAATCGATATCCTTTATTGTAATTACTTACATAAAATTATTTACTTCAGTGAGAACTTTGTCACTGCTTCTTAGCTACCAGATCTCGAATGCTTGGTTGATACCGGAGAGTGAACAGAGTAAGTCTCCTTCAACATTCATCCTGTTTCTGTATTTGGTCTTGAGAGCAACGAGCGAGAAAAATGCAGCTTTGCAAAGAAACATTTGCATTTTTTCATAAATTTCTGAATATTAGTTCCTCGTTCTTGTTAAGAGAGTAACGAATATAATCAGAGAATTTTCACCTTTTCCCTGGGACTCGCGGCCCCCTGGAATTGCTGACGCCCCCCAGATTGAGAAATACTGCTATAGGTAAAATGCTACGTTGCCGAAACCAATTCACCGTCGTCATGTCTGAAACTAGACAAATAAATCTACATTTTAGATATGGTCAGTTCCCTATTGAGCCATAAATTCCATAAATTGACTCCGAAATTCCGGGAACGCTTCCCTATAATAACGGCGTCAGTGCTGTTTAATGTGTTTGATTATTTATGTGGGTCATTTATACGAGGCCCAGCGAGTGAATAAGGGGGTAGGGGAGTTTGTTCCCTCTTCGTTCACGTGGCGCCATTTGCCCCCCTCTTTTATTCCCTCCATCATTTGGGTCTTTAACTGTTTACGTAACAGGTTGCCCTCCCCACCGGACTCTGGATGAGCAACGAAATGAAACGACTGTTACCACTTGTTGGGGTTTCCGTGTTCTGACGGTAAATTTCCTCACACGATATCTTTCGTGTTAAATATCGCCTCTGATTGGCCGATGAATTTGAATTGCGATGTATGATTGGTTGTAAGCAACGTGCTCGTCCGCCAATCACGGACGGCTTCAAACGAATTAGTTGAGAATATTTACCGTAACTTTTAATGGAAACAGAGACAGCATAAACCTCCACATTTATTTAACAATAATCTACATTTTAATTTCCCCGTTTGAAACAGAAGTTGAGGCAATCTTAGTTTTTAACCGTTTATTAATGGCCCCTTTTCCCCTGACTATTATATGATCTTACAAATTCCGCACCAGTGAGGAATCCCATCCCCGAAACAGACTTTATTATGATATTCTTCTTAAAAGAGAGAGAGAGGAGGAGAGAGAGACGAGGAGAGGAGGAGAGAGGAGAGAGAGAGAGAGAGAAACCGTCAAGACGGCTAGCATTAGCCAAAGAAGAAATTATATCCTGGACGCCAGACAGGCAATAAATAATGAAGCGACGACGATTTTCACCGGAAATACGGCATCAACCGTACGTGTGACATGAAGGAGCGGAGTGGGGGGAGGAGAAGGGAGAGGGCTTCCTAACGGGCACAATATCAATTTTATGGAATAAAAGGGACAGTGGAGAAGTCAGAATCAATAGAACAAACGATGTGTCTGGTTGGTACAGTTCTTTTTCATCTTCTTTTCTGAGTAAACTTTTTTTTTTATTTATCACACCCTTTCGATAGACTACCGTTACATTGTTTCCTTAGGGCGATGATTACATCTTTTTTTTTCATTCCTGCTTTTCACAATAAACTCGTAAAAGTTTCCCACTATGCAAAATTATATGTGAATCATGTTCAAGGGTAATTTTCAATGCTAGATACTGATCCCACTAGAAATTATAACGTTTTGCATTTAACTCACAGATACTACTTTATGCTAGATTCATGCTACTCCATTGACGTCATATATGCTATATATATATATATATATATATATATATATATATATATATATATATATATATATATATATATATATATATATATATATATATATATATGTGTGTGTGTGTGTGTGTGTGTGTGTGAATCGATATTTGTTTTAATATTTGTGAAGATGAAAAACGTCACCCGTGGTATAAGTGACAGAAATTTATAAAGTAGATATGTAAAGAACTATTTCGAATTCGCCTGTTACTTTACTGTAAAATACGAAGAGAAGAAATGAAAGAGTAAGAGAGTCAAAAAAAGAAAAAAAGAAATCCAGCGTCTGATTCCCTTTCTGGGAGATGGAGACTTTTGAAATATTGAACGAAGAAAATAGAGACTGGGGTGGAAAGCTCTCTGGCCTAAACTTCAGCCAAGAGCCTTTCCAGGGCACAGAGACAAAGGAGAAGAAACGACAAAAGGAATCATGGCAAAGGTATAGAAATCCGTAGACTTATTAACCTTTCTACGAAGCCAAAGAAGTTGTGAAAAATCTGAAAACTTTCTTACAAATCCTGAGCTATTGGGAGGCTCACTGTAGGGTCGGTAGAGGTCACTGTGACCTCCTGATCATTTGAGGTTGTATTATCACTGGAACTGAGTAACCATAAAAATTGTGACAGACAGACAGACAGACAGACACAGAAGTCAAGTTAAATAAAAGCATGTATATAACAACGTTGTGATTCCCTATGAACTGATCTCTAGCTGCTTCAATGAGCGTAGGGTATGAAATCCCTTTAGTTCTAAAATGTGTTTAAAATTAGTTACAGCAAAAGGCCCAGAGATGGCAGAGGACTCAACAGGTGCGTAAACAACGGGGCGGGGGCAGATGAGAATCGTTATTCTAATTATGGGATAAATGACAGCAGGTGACGCCTGACCTTAATGTAAAGTAGTTATCTCTTCTGTATATAATTCCTCTCTATGAGCCTCTGTAAATTTTTTCGTGTATATATGTATAATATATATATTATATTATATATAGATATATATATCCATATAATATATATATATAATATATTTATATCTATAATATTTATATCTATATATATAATATATATATATATATATATATATATATTATTTATATATATAAATTATATTTTATTTATTTATTTATAATTTATTATACATGTGCATATATATTTTTTATAAAAAAATACCTGTACTGCAATTGTACGGAATACAGTCACAAATACATCTATGAAATATTCGTCTCATTTAGGAGTGGTAAACAAAACAAGCGGTGTCCACTAATGACGAAATGCCATTGTAAGATTGGGACCTTAATGAACCTCATTAGAGAAGCTTAATTAAAGGGTAATTAGAAGAAGACTACTCTGGATCGGCTCCATTGTGCATTTGATTCCAGACTTCAGATTGTAATTACGATTCCAATTTTTATTTTAGTATTTCTACCTTTGGTGACCATTTGCACTGGCAGTTTGTAAAAGTTTTGAATAAAACGACGAAATAAAACGGAAATTAGAGAGAGTAACAAACATAATGTCAGTAGACATTAATTATCGCTTTAGAATAAACTAAAGGTTCTATTTTGATGTATACTACCTTTTCCATTCATAATTATAGCTACAATTATAGAAAAGTCTGCAATTTTTATTCGAATTTAGCATTCGTAAGAGAAAAATGTCGAAAATGCGATGATTATGACTCACTGGAATTTTTCCCGTTCAAAGAACCTCAATAATAATTGCCATTATTGCCACAAGAAGCAACGTACCTCTTCTGAAATAAAAAAAAAAAAAAAGAGGGGGGCGTGGGGGGAAGGCCATAGGTTACAGATATTGCAGAAGCAGAGGCCAGCAGTGGGTTTCATATCGATTATGGTAATCATTCTGTTCTTTGAAGAAATCACCCTGAATAAATGTGAAGAGAAGTTAGAAATTTCCCTTAATGTTTCAATAAGTCTTTAGCGTTCTAATTAATTCCTAGGGGAAATGATTTATGGCTGAAGTTCTATGGATGAACTTTGCTAATAATGGCCGAGATCTCTTCCAATCCAGATCAATTGGAAACTTTTTTCAATTATTCCATCTGAGAGGAAGTTTTTGCTCCTCTCTAGAACATGAACTGATATGTTTTGAGATATTTTCTTATGTGTCTTCCTCTCTCAAAATAGATTAGCAACAGAGAGAGAGAGAGAGAGAGAGAGAGAGAGAGAGAGAGAGAGAGAGAGAGAGAGAGAGAGTCATGATGGTTAATCTACCTAACGAAAAAACACGATCAAATTTGGATCCAGGGTAGATTTGAACGACAGATATGTGAGGAAAGAGTCAATCCTTAATTCTCTTCAAATTCACATAGACGGATTCAATGATGATTTGTTTTGGACAAGTTATAAATTTTTTATCAGGTAAGATGGAAGCAGGAAGCGAGTCTTTATGACTGGTTCGAAAACATTAATATTGGAAAATATTGATTGATTAGTGTTTTACGTCCAATTACAAATGCAAAAAATAAACTTGAGTGATTGTTTGACAAAAGTTGAATTTTTTTGAGTAATTCGACGATCAGGAAAACGGCTTTTGAATGACACTGACGCCCCTTCATATTCCGGCTGATGCGAATTTTTATGTAACAATAACCCACTTTCCTATCAGGAGTTTTCGCGGCTGTTTTAAAAGATATTACACAGATAGCAAGATTTCAATTAAAAGCTCATGATGTAGTTGGCAATCAGTGATTTTCTATTTATAAAATGCTGTACAGGAATGGTAAAAAATATTGATAAGAACTTCATTGCAAATTGATATTAATACATGTATACATGTGTGTGTGTATATTAAATATGTAAATATATTTAAGTTTATCTCTCTCTTTCTCTCTCTCCCTCTCTCTCTCCTCATATATATATATATATATATATATAGTATTATATATATATATATTTATATATATATATATATATATATATACATATACACATATACATATAACCTATATATATAATATAATATATATCTATATATATATATATATATATATTATGATAGATAGCTATATATATATATATATATATATATATATATATATATATATATATATAAATATATATATATATATTACTATATATATATATATATATTTACATATATTATATATATATCTATACATTATATATATATAGATATATATATGATATATATGATAGATATATATATTATAATTATTATTATATCATATATATATATATAAATTATTATATATATCGAGCTACAATGTCCTTTAATATCTAATTCGTCTCTACCTCGGAATTAATATATTTTCATATATGCTTAACCGAAGGGGAATTTTTTCTCGATAATAGATTTACCTGTACTTGGGCGCGAACGCAGGTACATTATAAATCCAGGACCGTCAGTGGAAGCGATACCACCCTCTCGCGTTTGGGTGGTAATCGCTTCCCCACTGACGGTCCCTGGATTTATAATGTACCTGCGTTCGCGCCCAAGTACAGGTAAATCTATTATCGAGAAAAAATTCCCCTTCGGTTAAGCATATATGAAAATATATTAATTCCGAGGTAGAGCGAATTAGATATTAAAGGACATTGTAGCTCGATATATGTATATGAATCACTGGTAATGTGATATGACTTATATATATATATAGAAATATATATATATATATATATATATATATATTATATATATATTATATATATATAATATATATATATATATATATATAAATATAATGTGTCTGTGCTGAAACAGTACAAATTTTAAGCATCCGCACCGAGATTAGAACACTGAGTAATGTTGAGTAATTCGTAAACCATCCTGCGTTAATTGTATACAAAAAGTAATCATGCCTTCAATTACAATAAAGAAACTAATGACTTAACAAACCATCATTTTGCAGGATAATGGCATCAATTAGTCCAGCCCCGAGTCATTCTCCACTCGACCAAATCCGGAACCGAACTGATTTCCAAATCCGCTTCGAGATCTTTTTCGTCCACCGACAGATTTAATTCCATGTAATTATCTGTCACGCTCACGACAATTTCCCAAAAGCACCGGCGGCGTGAAGCGCTTCTGTGGCACTGATGCAGATGCCGGTCGAATTAAGTTCTCACAAGCGACCATGAATGATCGAAACTCATTTCGTGAGGAGCTCAATTAATTTCGGCAATTTATCGTTAAATGTCTTACCTTTATGGCTTATTCCATTTGATCTGCCAACCATCTTTATTCAGTGTTCAAACCACTAGGACTCATAACTTTTAAGCCTGGCGTTCTTTATACTGAAATTCAGCGTGAAAAATGACCATCAAATAAGAATCTCGGAAAGAGGAAAGAGTGTTGATGGTTCTGTCAAGAATACCGAGTGAGATGCTTCAGAGTTTCTTTCCCGTGTCCATCGCATTTCGTTTCCTCCATATAGAATAGACTGGTTCCGTCCCTTATATCTCATGATCTTGCATGGCTGGCTTGGACGGTTCAGCGTTCTTGGGAGACACTTGTGCACAATGAAGGTGAGTTTCACGAATTTAGAAGTAATGTATCAAATCACACCAAGTCCTGTAAACAACGTAGTGAAGGATATCGCCAATCGTCTTCATTGGTACTAGTGCCATCAACCTGAACCATTTTCACTTCCCTACACCAACAACTTGAATGGCCCTGTTGATGGTTTTCTTGACAGAAGACGTTAATTTCCGCCATTCGCTTTCGTAATTTTGTGTCATGAGTTGTGTGAAATAAGTTACTTTGTGGACGAACCCTTTTATTTGGCTTCCCTATGCTCACCTGTGCTCTTTTTTTTCTTACACTGAAGCAAAATGCGTTATTGCATTCTCGCTATCATTATAACCCCTTTCGGGTTGTCGCGAATACTTCCCCTGAAGGTGGAAGATTCTTTGGTCATTTCCAGGAACGTCAGTGAAGCTTTTATCTACTACACCACCGCAAGAGGCTAAAAGTTCAACGAATTACCTGCGCGCGAAAGGTATTTCAGGCTGAGAGGCAACATGGAAATTTTAGCCTCTTGCCGGTGGTTGTCAGTAGGTAAAAGGCTTCCCATGAAGTTGTCCTGGAATTTGAAATCGGATCCTGGGTTCGCGCCTTCGGTCTCAGGCAAGTCTATTATCGAGAAAAAATTCCCCTTCTTCGGCTAAGCATATATGAAATATATTAATCCGAGGTAGAGCGAATTAGATATTAAAGGACATTGTAGCTCGATATATATGTATGAATCACGGAAGGTGTGATATGACTTATATATATATATATATATATATATATATATATATATATATATATATATATATATATATATATATATATGTAAATGGATTAAAGAAAGTAGATAGGTAAAGAGACAGATGATATATCTATATATATATATATATATTATATATATATATATATATATATAATATACACTTATATATATATATATATATATATTATATATATATTATATATATAAATATATATATATATATATATATATATATATATATATATATATATATCTAGATGGATAGATAGATAGAGGAGCACTCCCCATTTAGAGTCAACCTCCATAAAACTTCAAACCGGGCATGTTTGATGGAAAGAATTTTTATCCTTTTCCCCTCAATGCTATTAAAAGGATGAACGGATAACAATCTCTCTCTCTCTCTCTCTCTCTCTCTCTCTCTCTCTCTCTCTCTCGAAATGGAAATCATATAACAAACCTTAAAGAAAAATAAAGATTGTAGTACAGAAGAACTAATATTTGTCCGCAAAGTTAGCTAACGTTTTTGATGTACAAATTCATATATGGTTTTATCCCTGAGTATACATTTTAAAACAAATTAGAAATGATTAATCATGATGATAAATTTTGTTTTTCCAGTAAGAACTCCGGATTCCATGACGATTTTGCTGATGAAATAATTTACACCAATTCTGTCATTATGACTATCTTAAAATCTCGGGCTATTATTTTGCATTTCTCAGTAACGATGATAAAACCGGATGGCTTGGGTTTGAATCTTCATTAAATCTAGTTCTTCCTACGAGATTTTAATATGTCATAATCAACGCCTCACCTTTGTACAATTGTAACCTATTTTTCAACTCCCAAGAGAGCAAAGAAACTGCTCACTGGATGAATTCCACTGAAAGCTCTAAATTCTGGCGGCAGAATCTGGAGAGGAAGATTTCCCAGAATGCTCTTGCAGTAGAAGGCAGTGACTGACTCCATTACCTTAATTAAATATTTCCCGAGTCTCTCCTTCACTCCGGTATTTTGCAATTCATCGTCCGCCGCCCTCAGTCGTTTCTTCGCCGGGTCCGTTTTGTCCGTAAGTGGAAAGGGAAGATATATAGGTAAAGAAAAAGAGGAAAAGAAGAAGCGTAAAAGAACGAAAAGGGAAAAGTAAGAAAACTGAAATTCAGAGCCCAAATGCTTCCTCTTGGCAAGACGAATTTTCTTTATGAAAATGTTGAAGGGAATTCCGTTGAAATGGAATACGAAGAGAAAATTAGGAAAAAAAGGGAATCAAATCTTTGCAGTAGAGGGAAAGGTAAACACAGAACACAGGAATGCTAAAACGGATGGCTGACTAAAGAGAAATACAGAACAACCTGAAAAGGAATCAGGAGATGATAACGGTGTCCTTTTTAAACCCTCTCGTAATAAAAACAAAAATAATAATAAATAGATAAAAAATCATATCCTATCTTTTTCTGCATTGAATTCTTCAGAGAAGAAATTATGCTAAATTCTTGTGCACGAACTAAATATTAAATATGTTGCTGTTAATTTACCGTAGGGAATATGTTCGTTTTTCTCCAAGCCAGAATGCGAGTTGAGACCACCTGCTGAGTCTTGGATTTCAGACGTACCAAGGCTCCTTATTTCAGGGAAAGTAGGGCATAATAGGCCATGTAAAAATATAATGGTTTTGTTCTTATAAGAACGCATACGATACATTCATTCCTTGCCATTCAACACCACTTTCATAAATGAGAGTTGGTTCGATCCCCCCTTGGCTTTTGAAGCAAATCCGAAATCTTCCTCATATTGTGCAAACACCGCAATACGATTCATATTCCACTATTCTGCGACGCAAACTTTGTGTCTTCTCATCCTAACATCATTGGCAACAATTCACATTAGAATACCTATATAAATGATAAGGTTCCAGTCTCCCTGTTGCCATTTTACTGGTTATACCTACTCTCATGACCTTCATCCTCTAAGCTTACATTGTCGTCTTTGCTAGTTTTTGCAATATGACGGCCTCTCCTCTCTCTCTCTCTCTCTGTCTTTCCAGTCTCTCTCTCAAGACATTTACGTTAAATACACACATCGTAGAAATACGTAAGCACACGACCTGCATTCTTGTTGGACCTAAATATATATACCCAGAATAACTAAAAATTTCCCTAGATCATGAAAGTACTTTGAAAAGTAGGCAAAAGAACAGCTAATAATGCTGCCGGTCTATTACTGACATAACTTCGTAGGCAAGAGTTACACGAATGTGAATTTATTCATCAAAAATCTATTACAGGATACTTGCTTTACTATATTTAATTTACATTTATCGTAATGTACAGCTTTCTTATTCATTATATGCACATATGAATCCAGAGCCATCTAATGTGTGATTTGTTCTTAATTGTATTCCGTTATTGGTAGTTTTACCTTCTCAGAGAAGTTGTTTATCTGTGGATAATTAATTTACTCGGAATTCAGCTGTAGGATCGGATACCTGCAACACCACAACTCTACATTTTCATTGTGAATCGGTGCATTTTGGTCTCCACATATTTACTGTCCACTTCGTATCATGTTTAAGGCAGATTAATGGATCATTTTGTTTGTTTCGTTGTTGGGTTTCAGTTGGCATAACTCGGAGTTTATCTGGATATTTATTAGTTGGAAGGCTTTGCAACTGAATAGGATTACTGAAAGTATTGTTGACATTTTCTTCTTATTGTTTTTTGCGTAAATGGCACTTAATGAAAATTAAGTGACTATTATCCTTGTGTATATATATACTATTATATATATATATATATATGTATATATATATATATATATACATACATACATACATACATACATACATACATACATTACATACATCACATATATATGTGCTCATTCAGAGAAACACGGAGCGCCTAATCTTTTAGCTGACGGCCAAACATTCCGTCAAAGCTGTGAAGTCCATCTTGTGTACAAAGACAGAAGTACAACTGACGAAATCAAAGGGAAAACAATTTACGACTGAAATGGAATTGTTTTTGCTCAGAAGGTCCGGTTATGGTTCCCGGTTCTAGAACTTGAAAACTAAAGGACTTCACAAGTGACTCTGTTATTGGAACCTTTGAGAGAAGCCTATTTGATGCCTTTGTACAGTCGGGGCTCTGAGTGTTATGTAGGAGATGGAAAGAATAAAAAAAGACAGAAATCTTCAGTGATACTGGAAGAATTCATGTACGGCTGCCTTCTAAGATTAGGGCAAACTCAGTTGTCTAAATTCCAGGTAAACCTGACCTAAATTATCTTAGTCGATTTGCGAAAGCAAAGGTTTGGAATGAAATGCTTTTGCATTTAGATATTTGTCGTCTCTTGAAACTAGTGTCAAAACAATGAAGGTCACTGAAGCCTCTTCCAGTGCGAAGGGTAGGTTAACCTCGACCCTTTTCACTTGCAAAAAATAATGTGTAGGTAAATAAACTGACTTTGGATGTATCGCTGTTGTCACTGTTATGTTATGATTCTGTGGAGGTCTGCACACATACACACACACACACACAAATATATATATATATATATATATATATATATATATATATATAGATATATATATATATATATATATATATATATATGGATGGAAATGAATGCATGGAAACCTATTTCACAGAAATAAATTTCTGACTCTTAACGGCACCGAATGTCAGTCTTTGGAGTGAGTCTAGTCTCTAGGGCGTTAGTAGTTGGGACCTAAGTACTACGTGTATGTGTACTATATATTATATAATATAGTATAAATTATTTGTCTGTGTGACAAAATGCTGAAGTGTTAACAACAATAGAGAGTAAATTAACTGAACACACGTATTTCAAAAACAAAGCCTTCAGAGCATTGCCATCAAGAGTCAATTAGGAGTTGCACATCTCCCACTCACGTTGACGCCTCTAGAGGCAATTGGTTCCCCTTGGTGATGGCCCGGTCTTCCAGACAGAGGGAGAAACACCCCACGAGAGAGAGAGAGAGAGAGATGAGAGAGAGGAGAGAGAGCGAGAGAGGGAGAGAGAGAGAGAGAGAGATCTGATTACGACGTGTGACTCATGTCACGGCTGATTCACTTCACCTGCACATTCTCGGATTCTCTGCCTGATTCTCTGTCGAAGGGCCGAGTGAGGGAGGTGCCCAAAAGGGCAGCTGCAGTCTGATTGGAATGGGGATTCCACGATGGCTTCTCTGGCCAGAGGAAACCCGAGTGAGAATTTGTCTTATGGAATTGGGGTGCATAAATTGGGGAAGTGATTATTTAAAGATTTAAAAACCAAAGATTTGTTTGCTGATTATTCCCAAAATAAACGTATATAAAGGGAAAAAGGAATCTTAGAAGTTAAGGTCAATAGAAATATATTACATATATATATATATATATATATATATATATATATATATATATATATATATATATATATATATATATATATATATATATATATATATATATATATATATATATATATATATATATATATATATATATATATATATATATATATCTATATATAATATATATATATATATATATATATATATATATATATATATATATATATATATATATATATATATATATACATTTACTTATATGTGTGTCGTGCGCGCGCGCATGTATACGGTTGTATATAATAATCATATAAAACTGACATAAAAACTTAACAACTTTCCTAACGATGCTTAAAATTAAAAGTTTTTACATTAAATTCCAGGTACAGACTTGAAAACGATTTGATTAGCTACATAAGCGTTCAACCATCTGTACCATCCAAAACTATTTCTCGGTTGAAGTTTATGCCGATGAAGTGTTATACGTATTAAAGGAATAAATTGAAGCGTTGTTGGAAATTACTTCCTAAGGCTGTGCAATGAATTTTCGTCTGATTTACTTTATTTCTAACTTTGAGCATTTCCTGTTCGGCGTTAGAGACTCTCTCTTTCTCCCTCTCTCTCCTCGTACACAATATTAGAGTCCCTGGGCACATATATGTATTTATATATATATATATATATATATATATATATATATATATATATATATATATATATATATATATATATATATAAGCATATACTTATGCATTACTATATTTACATACAACCTCATGTACAAAAATAATAATGTCCCTCCATAATAATGAGCAGCGCTCATTAGTTGACCAGAGATAACAGGACAAACAGAATTATAATTATCTTCGTAAACGATCTGCGGCCTTGATTACCTGGGCCATCCATCGGAAGAGAAGTGTATTTCCTCCCTCTCCTTATTAACAGGACGCCATCAAAATCAAACACAACTCGAGAGAAAACACGATTTAGAGCAAAATGAAATGCAGAAAATGACCTTCATCCTGGAAGAGGAAATCCTCCCCTTGTTGATTTAAATCCTCCCCAGATAAATATCTTCATATTCCGTCTGGATTTGGAACGATGAATAGAGGACATTTAGTTGTTGTTATTGCATTCTGGGGGCTGAAGGCTGAAATCATTCCATGCCTTTGTACAGTAAGGATGCGGAAAGATATTGTCTTGCTTTCAGATATCGTGTTAAGATAAAATGTATGTTATGTATATGTATATGTATATATATATATATATATATATATATATATATATAGTAGATATATATATATATATATATAATATATAATATTTACACACACACACACGCCCCACACGTGTATATATATATATATATATATATATATATATATATATATATATATATATATATATATATATATATATATATATATATATATATAAAGTAAGTGTGCACATGCTTGTGTATTTATGTATTTTTATTATACACAATTGGTCATAGAATATCTAGTGTATGAAACATATTTGCGAATATAATATGTTTCATGCATCGTTTCCCAGTTAGTTATCTCAACAAATGCGTTCGCTCTGGCTGCACACGAGCATTGGATTTCAGTTGCATTGAATCTGTATTTCAATATCGTGTGCGTCCCCCCCCCCCACACACACACACACACACATGAATCCCATTCGGATGGGGCTTTCAGGAAACGAGTCCCGTGGCCAACACAGGCGAAGCAGATTGGAGGCAAAAATGACAATTCCTTTTCCTTCGTCTGTCTGTTTTCATTTGGTGATTCTGACTGACAGGGGCCAGGGAGGAATCCTTGGGTAGGATTCGAAGAGGAAGGATGACTGGAGGGATGGGTGGTTGTGGCAAAGGATGCTTTCTGTTGCGTCTCTTCCTTCCCTTCAGAAATACTACTTTGGGCATTGGAAGTTTTAAACTTCATAGTGAATCTTGTTTATTGTCGCTGGTTTATATATATATTTACAGGCTTAAAAACAGTTCAATATCTATTTATTCATAAGGTAAACTGAAATAAATAGTAATGAAAGTCATAGTACATGGGTGATTCATACTGTTATTTAATTGGCTCTCACAAAAAAACATTAACAGCTTTCAATTCGTTACAATTTATCGGAGATTTTTCTACATAATAAGACAAAGTTTTCCGAGGTCTCAATAAATCTTTCCATAACAGAAGGGTTCCGCTCGTAGCTGAGAGAATAAATACAAGATATTTTCCTTCTACCAAACGAAGGAAAAAAAAACAGAAGAGGAAAAAAATATATAGGACAGATTCAGTGTAAACTGATCGACCGATTGATTGATAGAGATTTATTACTGTGTCTGTTGTTCTCGAGTTATTGGAACATCCAACAAATATAACTTTTCAGTTGCATTAGAGTTCTTGCTTTCATGACCCTTGAACAAAGGCATGAAAGTCTGTGCAATTTGTCCGAGATTTTTTTTTTTTTTTTTTTTTTTTGGTAAACGTTGTCTTTGTTAGAAAAAAAGTTCTTATACCTCTCTCTCTCTCTCTCTCTCTCTCTCTCTCTCTCTCATATATATATATATATATATATATATATATATATATATATATATATATATATATATATATATATATATATATGTGTGTGTGTGTGTGTTTGTCCGTAGGATTACGTCCCCGTGCAAACTGTGGTTAAGGAAGGCCAGGGACCAAGCAACTTCATCCCTGAAATCAACACCTACAACCAAAGGGCCTCGGTTGGTTAGACGGGTCCAGAGATCTACACCAGATCTCTCATTTCATTTAATACCCAGCTACACTTTAGGGCAGATATGAGTAGTATCCCATGCTGGCAAAAGGCCGGCTCAATGTAAACTTTCGAGGTGCTCGGAAGGATTCGGTTATCGAGGGCTTAAAATCTGTTACCTAGAATTCGAGACTATACTCCACGGAGGTTCAGGCAAGCTGAACACGGGTATGTGGATCTTCATTCAGGAGCCTGGCCTTTCCAAAACAATGATTATTCTCCCTTCTCTAGTCTGACGTCGAGGGTGAAATTGAAATGGGGGGCAGGGGCAGGGAATGGTCAGACATGCCCTGGGCAGGGGGTAGAAAAGCATTTCTTCAGACAACCCGACCACAATTTGGTTGCAAAGGTGAAAGTTCAGGGGCTGACTGAAAGGGATGATGAAGAACAAGGGTGAGGGCGGGGGCGGGCGTTCATGCAATGTCTTCCGTAAACATTTCATGATGAGCTTCACTTACAGTGGAAGCGGTTGGGACGTTCATCTCTTTCTCTCTCTAATATATATATATACACTGTTAAAAAAAACCGTAGTTTTAATCGGAAAATTACCGTAAAAATATACGGTTCCCAGCCGTATTTCACTAATACGGGCGGCTATCCGTTTTACTTTATATTGTGGTTATATTTTACGGGTAAGTTACCGTAATACGACCGCCTACCTGAAATTACGGGAGAGCCCCGTACTAGGTATAGTTCCTTCATAATTATTCATATAACTTAAATGTTTTCTGACAGAATTATGTTAAATGTTAAGACTAAGCCTAAATGAAACATTAAAAGCTTCTAATTTTTTCCTAAATCATTAAAAATACAATATTGTAGAAGTTATTAGTTTTATTATTATCGCATTGGCATCTGTCTATATGAAGTTGCCATCCGCTACCATCCCACGTAACTACAAAATTATTAGTGTACCAATATAATAATATACTTGTACATTTACCATTTCCAGTATTACGTTTTATGAAACAGGCAAAAAATATAAGATCCACTGTATATTCAAAGGACCAAAAACATCATATATACTACAATTATCCCGATCAGATACGCATTTCGCAATGCTCGTGTTTTCATTTTGGTGGCTCGAGGCGCCAAAACACTTCAAATGAAAACAACCAAAACACGACAACTGCCAAGTCTGCTCTACTCTCCAGCAAGAAGTGTTGTGGTTTCTTCTACTGTGACGAAGATCGAAGAGTAAACAGCATCAGGTGAGTTTTAAGAATAGGTGTATGCTTTTGTATTAGATATGATAAAACTTTACTGTAGTTGCGGCCTATAATAAGATTGTATGAAGACTGCCTCCGTCGACGTCTGGCGGGACGAGCTAGTACCTATTCCCCTTTATACAACCTGTATTATTTAGATGGCAATAAATAATCCAGGACTAGAAAGTACAATTACCGTACATTGTTTAGTGAAGCTATGTGGTAAACTTCTGATAAACATCCCATTAGCATAGATTGTTAACCTACCTAGACCATAGGGCTAGGTATATCCTAGGCCGTGTTCGGAGCCACCTTCAGGAAAAGTACTTTAACACCCCCTGAGACAGGAGATGGGCACCAGTCACGAGTCTCATGTCTTGAGGTGTTGCTTCACACCGATGACTTTGTGGCTGGTGCCCAACTCCGGTGTCAGGACGTATTAAAGTACTTTTTCTGAAGGTCCGAAGACGGTTAAGGTGGCTGCAGCTAGTCCGCTCGGTTGTTTACCCTAGGCTAAACCAGACTGGGTGAAAATAGCAGTCTACCATCTGTTGGAGTTGCTAGCCTAATTGTACGGGTACAAAGCAAGTAATTGTGCTATGTAACTTGGTTGAAACTTACCCGATGATCTGATAGATCTTAAGCCATAGATACCTAGGGTAAACAACCGCATGGCCTAGCTCAACTCACCGACAGTCACGGCATGCCACCCTCCGAGAAAGTACTTATAACGCGTCCTGACACCGGAGAAGGGCATCAGTCGCGACTTCTTGTTGGTGAGAGATGGAGGTAAAGACCTCTAATCTCCTTTCGAAGTAAGTATTTTCTTCAAAGTTAGAAATTAAGGCCAAATTTAAAGCATTAAACAGAGGGTAGTGAAAAGGATGTCCAACGCAGTGCAAATCTCACCAAAACGCTTTAGAAATTTTTTTTTTACTTACGCTTAAATATTTTAGAAGATTGACGCCATTTTGATGTTTGCGGAGTCGCTTGTGTCAACAAACTTCCCATTTCCTGTGATAAATCCGCACACCACTTGTACCCACAGACGCTGGGGCACTTTCATCACAACAATTGGAACATGGTCCCTAACCACAACGTTTTTAAGGAAACTACTGTTTTGGTAGAAGACAATGAGAAGCATGCACTAGAACAATTATTTAAATAAATAGTAAAACATCAATATTTTACTTATTTACGATGATTAAGTTGAAAATATTCGTTATTGAAAAAGTAACTCGATTCTGACTCAAATTTAAGTAATTATTTTTTCGGAATTAGAACGTTCTTTTAAGTCCTGTATTATGGATGTCAAAAATACATTTGGACTATTGTAGCTATTGTAGATGAATTGCTATACTCAACTTTTTTGCAGAACAGTTTACCAGTTATTCATGCAGATTGTTATCAGCCATTCATGTAATTGTTATAATCGTAATGCAATATATATCTTTATTATATTTACTTTTTGGATACATGAAGATGTTTTTACTGCCGTAGTGTGACGCAATCGCTTTCGGTCCCTGGCCCTCTTGTCTGTGTTCGCACCATAAGAAATTAATGGGGGTGAATTTGCAATGACCAGAAAGTCGTTAAAAGCGGAAAGTTAGCATTGAGGGGCATATGTTCTGATTGAGAAAAATAAAAATTTATACAATAGCTAGCTTATAAAAAATACTTTATACAAAAAAACTTGATTGACAAACTAAGCAGCATACCTACTATGGGTTTCAGAGACAATGCAAGCACGGTTTTTGGCAATATTTCTGTAACAAACACTCTTATCAGAACGAGATTTTGCTATAGTGCATTACACCAGTGCGTAATTTATAAGGGTATCGTGAATCACTAATCGTAAAGAATAACAAACACTTGTCCTTGTACCAAGAGACAAAAACTCCATTATCCAGAAATGGATACGAATACGTGTAAAAAGCTACACCTACCCTCCCCCCCCCCCCCCCCCTCCACCGCCACCCCTGTCCTTCTTCCTTCCTTCGCCTTCCTTTCTCTTTCTCTCTTGCCAATTGGTATGTGTTCACCCTTCAAACTGGGTATAAGACTTAAACAAAACGTGGAAATTGGTGAAATTAGCCTATGTATTGAAAGTATATATACATAAATATTAAAGCAATTTTATCATTATTGCATTACTATGACAACTAGAATTCATGGAAACAGTTTATAATAATGCATCGACGTATGTGTGAATCTCCACTAATGTGGCAACAATGATTTTGCCATTCTTAGCATGCAAACATTAAAGGTTGATTTATTTCTGGCATACAGTTATTTAAAAAATCAAATACTAATATAGACTTAAATCAATTAAAAGTGCTTGCAAAAAAACATTATAATCCACTTATCCGTAGTCTGCTCCGCTATGGTTTTCGGCAGCCAAATGTACGATAAGGTTAGAAATGTTGGATTGTATCTACTTTAGAAATATATCTAATTTTTCGGGGTAATTTGGTTGCAAAAAAGGGGTAATAGACATGAATTAAATAAACATTTTGAAATAACAAAGTAAATTTGAACTAAATAATGAATAAAGTAAACAATTAAGGGAATAAAACTTTGCAGTGTCGTCGTCTGCTGCTCGTAAATGTGTTTTGGTGGAGTGCACGCTTGGGAACCAGGAACAGCAACGTGGTTCAAGTGCAATGTGGAGTGAATTAAGACCAAAATGTGTATAATTACAATCAAATAAGCACTGTGGAGTTTCAGTTGTGATGGCAGTAAGGATAAAAATACTGATTACAAGGTAAAAATGAA
This sequence comes from Macrobrachium nipponense, assembly GCF_015104395.2. Lineage (NCBI taxonomy): Eukaryota > Metazoa > Arthropoda > Malacostraca > Decapoda > Palaemonidae > Macrobrachium > Macrobrachium nipponense. The sequence goes on from NC_087216.1 coordinate 63,683,939, forward strand.
TTCAGTTCAAACCATGACCCCAGGAATAACAAGTTTCATACTTTCACTAATATAGGCAACAAAATGTTGTTTTATTGTGCTGATTACAACTGCAATCTTGAGTAAGATCAATAAACGTTATATATATATACGCTAACATTGTTCAAATGAGTGCTGGGAAAGATGGTGTCCATCTGTGACCAGACCCTGTCTAGCCACACGATCGCCGCCATATTGGATTTAAAACTTTCTTGAAAACATTTTATGAAGAGCGTCATGTTTCTTAGTTCATATGGGGCTTTCATATATCACATTATGTTGACCGAAACTTCAATCTTTTGAATGGTATGCTTAGAGTTGTAATTGTATTCTTGTTTCACCATTTAAATATCGAGTGAATAAGACCTGTCAGCTGGATGATGGTGGATCCATCCGTGATTGTTTACCCTATTAAACAACACTGGGTTGACAAAGTAATAGTAATAGCCTGACAAGGATGACATACTACCAAAAATTTATTCTAAATAAGTAAATCAAATAGCCTAAGAGTGATATAAACAATAGGGTAAACAATCACGGACGATCCACCATCATCACGCTGGACGGGTCTTATTCACTCGATATTTAATTGGTGAAACAAGAATACAATTAGCTACAACTCTAAGCATACCATTCAAAGATTGAAGTTTCTGTCAACATGATATGATATATGAAAGCCCCATGACGAAACTAAAGATAAGCAATGGGACGATCGCCATAAAATATGTTTTCAAGGCAGTTTTGAAAATCCAATATGGCGGCGATCGTGTGGCTGGACGGGTCTGTTCACAGATGGACACCATCTTTCCCAGCACTCATTTGAACAGTGTTAGCGTATATATATGTAATGTTTATCGATCTTACTCAAGATTTCAGTTGTAATCAGCACAATAAAACAATATTTGTTGCCTATATTAGTGAAAGTATGAAACTTGTTATTCCTGGGGTCATGGTTTGAACTGAATTCATTTTTACCTTGTAATCAGTGGTTTTAATCCTTACTGCCATCACAACTGAAACTCCACAGTGCTTATTTGATTTTTATTATACACATTTTGGTCTTTAATTCACTACACATTGCACTTGAACCACGTTGCTGTTCCTGGTTCCCAAGCGCGCGCGCCACAAACACAGTTACGAGCAGCAGACGACGACACTGCAAATCTTTATTCCCTTAATTGTTTACTTTACTCATTATTTAGTTCAACTTTACTTTGTTATTTCAAATGTTTATTTAATTCATGTCTATTACCCCTTTTTTGCAACCAAATTACCCCCAAAAATTACAGATATTTCTAAAGTAGATACAATCCAATGTTTCAAAACTTGTCATACATCTGGCAGACTACGGATGAGTGGATTATAATTTTTTTCTATCACTTTTCATTGATTTAGGTCTGTATTAGTATTTTGATTTTGTTAATAACTGTATGCCAGAAATAAATGTCACCTTAATGTTTGCATGCTAAGAAACAAAGGCAAAATCATTGTTGCCACATTAGTGGAGCTTCACACATATGTCGATGCATTATTATAAAGTAAAGTTCCATGAATTCTAGTTGTCATAGAAATGCAATAATAATAAAATTGCTTTAATATTTATGTATACTATACTTTCAATACATAGGCTCAATTCACCAATTTCCACGTTTGTGTGAAGTCTTCTACCCAGTTTGGAGGGTGAACACATACCAATTGGCAACATAGAGAGAGAGAGAGAAAGAAGGCTAAGGAAGGAAGAAAGACAGGGGTGGTGGTGCAGGTGGGAGGAGAGGGTAGATGGAGCTTTTTACGCGTGTTTTGTATCCGTTTCTGGATAATGAGTTTTTGTCTCTTGGTACAAGGAAGAGAGTGTCATTATTCTTTACGATTAGTGATTCACGGTGCCCTTTTAAATTACGACACTGGGTGTTAATGCACTATAGCAAAATCTCTTTCTGATCACGAGTGTTCGTTACAGAAATATTGCCAAAAAACGTGCTTGCACTGTCTCTGAAACCCATAGTAGGTATGCTGCTTAGTTGTCAATCAAGTTTTTTGTAATAAAGTATTTTTTACAAGCTAGCTATTGTCCTAAATTTTATTTTTCTCAATCAAAACATATGCCCTCAATGCTAACTTTCCTCTTTTAATGACTTTCTGGTCATTGCAAATTCGGCCCAATAATTTCTTATGGTGCGAAAACATACAGAGGGCCAGGGACCAAAAGCGATTGCGTCACACTACGGTGTTAATCCAGCAGTAAAACAACTTCATATATCCAAAAAGTAAATAATAAAGATATATATGCGCATTACGATTATAACAATTACATGAATAGCTGAATCTGCATGAATAACTGGTAAACTGTTCTGCAAAAAAAATTAAGTATAGCAATTCATTTACAATAGGTACAATTGTCAAGATGTCGAGATATCATAATACAGGACTTAAAAGAACGTTCTAATTTCCGAAATATAATTACTTAAATTTGAGTCAGAATCGAGTTACTTTTTCAATAACGAATATTTTCAAATTAATCATCGTAAATAAGTAAAATATTGATGTTTTACTATTTATTTAAATAATTGTCTAGTGCACGCTTCGTCATCGTCTTCTACCAAAACAGTAGTTTCCTTAAAAACGTTGTGGTTAGGGACCGGGTTCCGATTGTTGTGATGAAAGTGCCCCAGCGACTGTGGGTACAAGTGGTGTGCGGATTTATCACAGGAAATGGGAAGTTTGTTGACACAAGCGACTCCCCAAACATCGAGATGGCGTCAATCTTCCAAAATATTCAAGCGTAAGTAAAAATTTTGAAAGCTTTTTGGTGAGATTTGCACTGCGTTGGACGCCCTTTTCACTACCCTCTGTTTAATGCTTTAAATTTGGCCTTAATTTCAAACTTTGAAGGAAATTACTTACTTTGAAAGGAGAGTAGAGGTCTTTAGCTCCGTCTCTCACAACAAGAAGTTGCGACTGATGCCCATCTCCGTGTCAGGACGCGTTATAAGTACTTTTTCGGAGGGTGGCATGCCGTGATTGTCGGTGAGTTGAGCCAGGCCATGCGGTTGTTTACCCTACTCTGGGTTAGACAAAGTAATAGCCTGACAAGGATGATACATGCTAAGTTTTACATACCCTGTACATTCAAGTATGAATAATTAATCATAATTTGCTTTTTTATTTATAATGAAGTAATACTATGTATTAGGCTTAAAAAGGACTTCATGCAAAAATAGTATTCTAGACTTTGTAAAGGCTATATTCCTGTTAAGTCTCATATAGCCTAGACCCTTGGGTGATATTAACCTAGCATAGGTAGTAGGATAACAAATAAAGTGGCAATCCCTTTTTTAAAGGAATATCCTGATATTAGCTTAAAATCAGCATAGCTGAATATCAGGCAAAATGGTCTTGGCTATTTAAAGAGAAAACCTGTTTGCATGAGGATTATAAGTTAAGAGAGAACTTAACAAGATCTTTTATGACCAGCTTAATGTGGATTATATTAGAAGTATTAGCCTATGCCAGCTAAAACAATAGCTTGGGTTAAATAAATTAGTTCATAGACTAGCCTAAATGTATAATTTTACTTTCACTTGTTGAGAATTTAAATGTCCAGTTACTATGATATGCTTTTTGTGACCCTTTGTTTTGTTTTCTCATTTATTCTACAAGGAATTTTGCCTGTATTACATGGATCACAGCGTTCTGCAAAGTGTTTATCCTAAGTGTGGCAGGAAAGTCGTTCACTGAAGAGTCCAGCACAGAAAGCAGCCTTGAATGAATCCCTATGTTACCAGTTCACCTCTGTAATCCATAGTCCGATATTCCTCTTTCTTCTTAGAATTATGTTCTGCTGTGCATCCCACTATTTCTTTGATTGCCTGTATTACAATGTTGCTCAAAATTTAGCTACCATTACCGGTATTTATTTTGGCTGTAGTGATCCACAGTAGCTATTCCTCTTGCTTTCCCAAGGTTAATGTTCGCCTGTGCATCCCAGTATTTCTTTTATTGCCAGTAGTACATACTGCTTAAAATAATTTGGATATCAGTATTTATTTTGGGCTGTAGTGCCACAGTTACTATACATCCTACCAGTACCAAGAGAGTACACTATATGTATAGTAATTAATTTGACCAACAAATAATGATTCCTTTTTTTTTTTTTACCTGCAAGTTAACAGTTTACATACTAGGAGCTTCAATTCATTCTAGAGATGTATAACTGTAATATTTGTAATAACTCTCTGACATCATTTGTTTCATATTTTAATCTACTATAGGCTTCACAGAAATGAGATTGGTATGTGTAGTCCATGCCCACTTGAAGGCTGTGAGCAAAATTTTTTAAAATACTCCACATTCAGGAGCCACATTCACAGATTCCATAGAAATGTTGCTAACCAAGCCAAAATTGCAAAGTATGATGTTGAAAACTGTCATTTGAAGTGTGGAGTAGTACTTTGTGAATCGTTGTTCACTGTCCCTGATTTCTTTGCCATTTGAGCTGTCATATTAGAGAAGGCACTAGTATATCGTGTCCTTTTAAAAATTGTTCTTCAACATTCTCAAAAAATACAAGCTTTTCATCTCATATAGGGAGGAAGCATGGAGCTTCAAGTAGCAGTAGACTTATCTCTGATTATATATATAGAGTCAGAGGAAAGCGAATCAGATTTACACTTGGAGCTCATCTTGAATGATAATACTGATCCAGTGGATATAAATACAGAATGTGATACCTGTAATGTACAGGAACATGCAAACTTCAGAGAAGAGTTTCTAAAGAATTTAGGACTATTTTATTTAAAACTCCAAAGTAATGTTTTTATACCTGCATCCACAGTTCAACTCATAGTGAAGAACTAACAGAAATCATTGTCCTGGAAAAGAGTCATATTTCATGTGACTAAAAAAACAAAGAAACATAAGTAGCTTCAATATTGACAGAAATATGTTTCCTGAAATTGACAATACCATATTGAATGATAATTTGTTCAGAGATGCTCACAGCGATGTGTTTCGGACTGATCATAGTCGTAAAGTTTCTATAAAAACAGCTTTTGCATATGTTGCTCCAGTTCAGATGATTTTGGGTCTTAACAAATATGGCAAAAATCGTACATTCCGTATGTGCCAATAAAGGAAACACTTGAATGTTTGTTGAATGAAAAATCTGTTCAGGCAAATTTCAAAAACACCAATTCACATGGTACTGAACTTGAGGACTTCTGTGATGGCTCTGCTTATAAATCACATTCATTGTTTTCCTCTGACCAGACAGCCTTGTCAATCATTTCGTACAAGATGCATTTGAAGTAGTTAACCCATTAGGCTCTGGTAAGAAAATACACAAAGTTCTTGGGGTCTATATGATGCTTGGTAATCTGCATCCATCATGTCGGTCTGCTGTTGATCACATCCAACTCGTACTTCTATGTACTGAAAGTGATCTTAAGGAATTTGGTCAGGAATCCATATTTGGTGCCTTGGTGGCCGACTTAAAAAGGAATTGAGAAAAATGGAATTGAAATAAAATGGGAACAGTGTGAAAGGAACACTTTTTTCCATTGTTGGTGACAATTTAGGTTCCCATGGAATTGGAGGTTTTTACTGAGAACTTTAGTAATTCTGCATATTTTTGTCGGTATTGCCTCATAACAAGAGAAAGGTTTTTAAGGTGCCCATGGCAAACTGGAAATGTCAGAACACCCGAGTCTTATGACAGGGATGCTGGTTCAGATGATGGTGAATGTCATGGCATTAAGTTTAATTCCATTTTTAATCACTTACATATTACCATGTATGTCAGCCAGGATTACATCCTTGTCTTGGCCATGATTTATTCGAAGGTGTGGTTAGTTATGACCTGTCACTTTACCTAAATCGTATGGTAAAAACAAAGAAAATGGTTTTCTTATGAGCTACTGAACTCTCGCATTACTAATTTCCAGTTACATGGTACAGATGTTTCTAATAAACCATGTAAAGTCAACATGAATTCACAAACAGTTGGAGGCCATGCTGTTCAGAACTGGTATTTGTTACGCTTCTTGCCATTTTTTTGTGGGTGTTGATCTTATCCAGAACTATGAAGACGAGTTGTGGAAACTTTTGCCTGCAACTCCGAGAAATTGTGAACTATATTTTTGTGCACCAACAATATCTCAGGCACAAATAGCATATTTACAAATACTCATAAATGAGTATCTTGAAAACCGTTTTAAACTGTTTCCAGATGTAGTTCTGAAGCCAAAACACCATTATCTTGTTCATTACTGAGCTTATTTTAAATTTTAAAGTTTGGACCACTTATAAGGTTGTGGGCAATGCGCTTTGAAGCAAAACATTCATATTTCAAAGATGCATTCGTGCGTGCACAAAATTATAGAAATGTACCCTTGACTATGGCAGAGAAGCACCAGATGCTACAAGCAATGTATCGTCCGGTACTCGGTTCCCTGGAGTTTATGAGATGGCCAAAGGTCTCCCCTTTTACTGTGACTCTTATTGTGACAGTATACAGAGAGCAGTCAAGTCATTAAACTTCAGTGGCAGAAGTACCTCTGTGTCTGACACTATCACTGTTAAGGGTATTGCATATAAAAGAGGTGATTATGTAGTTGTGGACACCTCAGATTTTGGTTATTCATGTTTTGCAATAATCACTATGATTCTGTTACACAAAGGCAATTTAGTTTATTTTCTGTGCAGTTGGTAGACCACTGTTTATGAATACAATTTTGGACTGTATGAAGTGAAAGAAAATATTAGTCAAATCAAATGTATTAAACATTAATGATCTAAAGATCTTTGGCCATTGCATGCATACAATATAGGCCGAAAGAAATACATAGCAATTAAACACCAGACTTTGACAGTAGATTGAATGCATATGTTCAGTATTTTCCAAAGTATTATTTATTTTTATTTTACTTCATACTCCATCATCCAGTTCTGCATACCAAACTTTCATCAGATTTTTATTTTGCTTATTAGTCAAATCAAATGTATAACATTATGGTCTTAAACACCATGGCCATTGCATGCATACAATGTAGGTTTAAAAGAAATGCATAGCAATTAAACACCAGATTTTGGACAGTAGATTGAATGTATGTGCCTCAGCATTTTTCCATCATCCAGTTCTGCATACCAAGCTTTCATCAGATTTTTAGTTTGCTTAATTCATATTATTTGCCCACCAGATCACAATAACAATCCCTTACTGTACTCTTTTCCACCATTCTTTCCTAACTAACCAGAATGAACTGGGAGGAAGAACTGACAGGGAGTGTTCACCATTATCTACCAGGCCTCTGTGAAGAAAAGGTTAGTTTGATAGACAAAGTGCATTTTTTCAGTTCATGAAAACCTCTGGATAGAAGTACTGTACATGTGTATGTTGTAGCTAATGCAGAAATTGTGTCTTTAGCATTAAGTTCTTTTTTATCTACAGGTTCAACAAGTTGTGACCCATTTAATAGAAGTAACTGGTGTGGAGAGTATGGGAGACACCAGTCTTGTGACAGAAGCTGACTTAATTGAAGTTTTAAAACCTCTCCAGTCAAGAAAACTTATAGCAGGGTGGAACCCCAAGGGATCAGGTGGGTTTCTGCTTTATAACTGAATTTTTTCTGGAATGTACCTTGCTTATTTTATCATGGGTGTCTTTTTCAATAAATTTGGGTATCTTGGGTGTCTATAGCTTTCAAAATATACTTTATTTTCACCCACCTGTAGACTTTTCATCCTACTGCCTTCCTTTCCTTGTTTGGTTATTTGTATGGTTACTGTTTCTTCTCACAGCTTGCTTAATCTCAGCACTCCACCTCATCTTATTTGTTTGTTACTGATTCTTCTTTGCAGAAGGAGTTTCTACCTCACTACTACCGCAGCCACCTCAGAGAGTACCCATGCTGGTACTGGATGATATTCCAGGCCCATTGAACTCTGAATGGGTTCATGAATTCACCATACCATGGGAAAATACACACCAGAACTGCGCAGATCCTTGAAGAATGAGGTGCCACCAACTCCTTCATTAAGGAGACGATTGGTGCAAATAGTGGTTGAAGCCGCCACTAAAAAATCAACCAAGATAAGTAAGAGACAAATGTCGGTCATTAGCAAAAAAAATAACTGACGAGTTCTCGAAATCCTTTTTAGACACTTTCTCTGGTGAAATAGTTGGTACAGGGCACGATTCTCTCCTAAAGCAACTCATATGTAGGTATGAGAATATAAGTAGACGTGCCAGTACTCCAACACAGGAAAAAAAAGAAGTCCCAAAAGATTCCAAAAGGGATAGCTATGGTTGCCTAAAATCCTACACCGATGTTACCTGAAGAAGACGGAAGAAGAAATTTAGAAGAAATCAGACAGGAGAGTTAGCACGTAAAGTTCAGCTGCCACCAACATCTGAACTCGAGTCATTACTTAACAGGACATATTATGCCCAGAGGAGGGATATTAATGATAAGTTGCCACTGCATGAATTACAAGTTAAGTGGCCTTTTCTGTTTAAAGAAGTTGGCATGGAAGTGCACTTCAGAAATTTATTAGGGATGCCAATGAAGGGAACCCTGCAAAAGATGATTAGCCTTAGAGGGCCTAAATTTCTTAAATTCTTTGAAGAAAAATATATGTCCAATAAGAAAATTGCAGATGCACTTGCTGAATTAAACACTGTGCGCAGTGTAGTTGATAATGATCGACCCATTTTAGCAACAGTCCTGTACGTACTCTGTCATATTTTAGGAGAGGATCCAAACTACCTCTTCAAAAATGTGACAGTGGTTGGAGAAGTCAGTAGCTTGGTGTTACAGCAACACCGTGCCTCATAGCAATTGGTAAGTTGTATTTCTGGAAGAATGAGAAGTTTTAAAGTTGTTTTTGTAAAATAATGTGATAACTTTTTCATTAACAATTGTAGATCCTAGGCCTGGTTGAATTTTGCAATTTTTTTTTTTTTTTTTTTTTTCATCTAAATCATTAAATCATATAATTATTAAAAAAGCATTTATAAGTAGGATTGCATGTGACTCTAAATCGATCATTCCTATACTCTTAATACATTATAGTATGATTTCTTTATCACTGCATGCTTATGCTCTGAATCTCTCAATTTCAAACCACCTTTATACTTGATTTTATTTCAAACTATATATTTCTGTTGTTTGTGATGCTCCATATGATCCTCTTTCTAATTCCACACATCTCGACTTTTCATGCTGCTGTTCCTAATATTCTATTTTCAGAACTGTCTTTATTTGCACACCATTACTATCTTTAAACTCTTCCCTGTTCCTATTCCATTCTTTATAACTTCAAAATCTTTGCCATTCTTATTATTTATGTACTATTGTTTGGGGTGCAATGATTAGTACTTGGAATTCTGCAACTTCCTCAGGGACCATTATTTGTTTAATCTGCATTCTAATACATGATGTATCCATACACTGTCTTGTGTGGTAAAATCCATAATTTTTGTAATGTAATAAACAGTTAACTCTTCCTACCAGTTATTAGTGTTTGGCTTTTCTATTGTCACCCACTGTCAAATTAATTTTTTTCCGGGCAGTTTCTGCAATAAACAATGTTTCACTTTAATAAATATAGATTGGCATTTGCATCTTTTTTTCATCCAATTTTCTAGCTTTCTTTCCCCATTCCACACATGCTACAACGGAATTCTATTGTCACAGTATTTCACAAAGGCTTAATTTTCAGGAACATCAGTGCTCCAGGCTCACCCGCTTCATGGTGGCAGTTGATGGGAAGAGTCATCAACTCAGACATAACTTCACTTGTTTGCTGCGATGGCCATGGTTTTCGCCTTCATTCTATTTATTGGTATCAACTACCCACCAGAAGCTTCAGTCACACTGGAATTTATTCAGAGGTAAGCTGTTGTAATAAGTTACTTGAGTTTTTTTTTTATTTAAGCATATTAGGCAAGTAATTTATATTTAATGGCCATGTACTGTATTTTGTAATATGTGGTGCTCATCAGTTGTTTTACAGTATTTTTAGCATATTGTTCAATATCTTCTTGTCATTTTTACAGGTGTTTCTACAACGATAAATCCTGAAAAGGGGACAAAAAACACAAGAACAAAAAGAAAGTGGCTCACACGCACCCATTTGAATATTTTGGACTGAGTGAAAAGCTTTCACTCACTTCTGTACATATAATTAATGGAAAATTTTGTACTAAAAAATCATGAAGAATTTGTTTTTTTTTTCAGGAATAAAAGTTTTTTGAACAGTTAATCTTCTCATTATTTTCTCCGGTTGGATATATAACCTGCTTGAGGAATTTTGTTATTAAATTATAAGTTTAAATTTGCAAACAAAAAAGCAAAGAAATATTAGAAAAATCATGTTAAATCCCAGAAAGTTCCTGTATACTTGGTGTCAAGTAAATTTTACATAATATCTGTTTTGAAACATTGTATGAGCTGTAATATTAATTTTACAAGAAAAAAAAAAAATTATTAGGAAAAACATGTTATATAACTATAAAATTTACAAATATCTTATAAAATGTGGCCCCCCAGAGTTTTGCAGTGTTTATATATATGTATTTTCACCCTGTATTTGAGAAATCACATTAAAAAATTATACGGTATATTACAGGTTAATTTAACGGTAAACCGTAAATTTACGGTTTAAAATTTTTTACGGGACTTTCTCAAATACGGGAGAAAATACGGTACATATAAAATTACGGCCCCGTTTTTTAAACGGTAAATGTTTTTGCAACATTACTGCCAGGATTTTTACCGTTTTTTTCAACGGAAAATTTTTAACAGTGTATATATATATATAATATATATATATATATATATATATATATATATATATATATATTATATGTGTGTGTGTGTGGTGTTGTGTGTGTGTGTGTGTGTGTGTGTGTGTGTGTGTGTACGTGTACATATTATATACACATTATATTTGTGACATTCTCTCTCTCTCTCTCTCTGTCTCTCTCTCTCGCTCTCTCCTCTCTGTCTCTCGTATTTTTTGATGAATTATATTATCCTTACAAAGAAGTTGATGATATTCTATTTTCTGCAGAGAGAGAGAGAGAGAGAGAGAGAGAGAGAGGAAGAGAGAGAGAGAGAGAGAAAGAAAGAAAATGAACAAAATATTTTATAAAACGCTACAATAAATAAAATAATCATCAATCTCTCACATGACCATTTCAGTCTAATTAATAAAATTCCGTGAATTTCACAACAACAAAAAAGTTTGTTTTATTCATTAATTGATTTCCCTTTTAATTAAAAGCAGAAAAGAGCACAGGAAATTATTAAACATTTTCAGATATTTCAGTAAATGTTTTGGTTTGCCAACCTTAAAATAAAAAAAGGACTGCAGAATTTTGAATAATAATAATAATAATAATAATAATAATAATAATAATAATAATAATAATAATAATGGAAGAATCGTCATCGAAATGACACTAGCATTCTATTAACTGATTTCCTAACACTCGTGTATCCATAGAACAGTTTGTAAGAACGACTATTTTACCATAAGAACACGTAGATTATATATACATATATATATATGTGGTGTGTGTGTGTATAATCGTATTTTCTAAATGTACCGTAATTTTGCTTACTTAACCACGTTTGTTCTATGCTTCTAAGATATGAGTCATATTTCAAGTCAGCCCGAGAGACGACTCTGTAACGAAATCAGTTTCTTAATTTCATATTGCTCTCTAATAAAAACTACAAAAACCAGATTCTAGAGTCAAGAACAGCACCCTCTCCCTCCACCACCCACCTCCACCCTCCCCCAGACCCGCATTAACCTAAGCGATGGGATCCTCGTAATGGCATCCGTCTGCCTAAAAACCTGTTTTCTTCGGCATCCTTCTCCCTCCTTCATCCACACCATTAACCCGGATTCATCCATCTGACTCCATTGACTCCATCTTCGCCATCCATTTCACATCATCCGGAAAGGGCCGGATGATGAGGACCTCTGGCGATGTGGATCCGGATCCTGAGGGTTTCCCTGTCACCTGGAGGGTCCCAAATGACTCCTCCCTCTGGCTCCCTTCAGCTTCGGGTGGATTTCTCTGGGGCCGAGTTCGTTTCCCTGTTAGGAAATTCTTGAATAAGTTCGCTATGAACGATATTTTTAATTTATTAAAATGATTGTGCTGGTATTGAAAATGTACATAGAAATGAACCTTAAGTGAGCCTTGATTACAGGAAAATATTTATATATGCTTACATACACATTTGTTTTTTATGTAGAAAAATCGTGTATAAAGAGAGAGAGAGAGAGAGAGAGAGAGAGAGAGAGAGAGAGACTTGTGTCATTTGAAGACTCAGAGGCAAATAACTGTTTACAACAAAAATTTTTAAACAAGTTAGTTCATCGACAAAACGAAAGACGAAAGTTTTTGATAGATTTAAGGTCACGTAAAACAGAATGAATTAACGGAGAGTGGAAGTGGAAATGAGCTTCCCTATCAACAGACGTTTAATTATAATAATTATACAGATATCACTAGTAACAAAACTTAACTTATGAAAGCAGTATAGGCTAGAGCTAGAACCACTTGCCTAGGTGAATGAGAGAAGGCGTATGAGGTGGTTGAATGTCAGGTTTGTAAGAAGAAAGAACAGAAAGAAATTATCCGTAATTTAAGAGATTTTGATATTACTGATCCACCTGCAATTTTATATATTAGTGGAAGGATGGTTCCACCTCTCTCTCTCTCTCTCTCTCTCCCTGCCTGTAAAAAGGTGTAAATAACAGTATTAAAATTTGGAAACCTTTCTTGGTTGTTCTCCGTCTTTTTTTGTTTTTTTTATCTTCAGAATTCACTAATAATGAAAGGTATCTTCTCTCTCTCTCTCTCTCTCTCTCTCTCTCTCTCTCTCTCTCTCCTTGAAAATCCCTGCCATTGAGTGTCTGTCGGGTGCTAAATGTGGAACCAGTTCTTGGGTAACTGAAGATCCTCTTGGGAAAGGAACTGCTGAAATGTTCTCCAAAGGAAGGCATCAAGAAAGATCCATCAGAGGAACGATTGAGGTTTTCAACATCGTAGGACTACAGATTGATTGTCACTGTTTGTATTCACACACTCATACATATACACAGGTGCACACACACACGCGCGCGCGCGCCCCGCACACACACAAACATATATATCTAGTAGATGAAAGAGGGGTAATGGCTAATAATATGTTTAAAGTGTCGTGTAATGATAGTGAAGTCACATAGCTCTCCTCGCTTAGAGAAAAGAGGTGGTGCAGTACAAGTTCACTCGGAGAAAAGGTATTTGCTGAACAAGCAACTTGACTCAGAGATCATTCCCGATCGTGAGGCAAGTACGTTAGTTTGTACACGTGTTACAGGCCTACTAGCTCAGGGTACTTGTGGAAGACACATTCTTTGAGACGAACGATAATAGATCAAGTGGTTGCTCCGAGTGTCGGGAGAAAACGCCCATCGTAAGGTAGGACACATTCTATAAAAAACTTAGAAAACTGTTACCTTTTGAAAAGAGAGAGAAGTGTGAAATACTCTCTTTACGTGAATACTTTGAAAAGAGTGATGCGGGGATATGTTTCTATACCTATTATCTTTATTGCAGATGGTCCAATTCATGGTTGATTAGAAACGGGATTCTCTAACCTGACTAATACGAGACTTAGTGACTTTTGGGTTTGGGAGTTGTAACCTTAGTCAGGAGGGTAGAATGTCATCTTACTGGTTTCTTTATGGGTAGATTTGGGTGTTTATGCCGTTATGACTTGTTAATCATTTTGTTCTATGTTATAACCAATTGCTTTGGGAAATAAATATTATTTTTCTATATTGACGCAGTCTTAATAAGCCTTGTGATATGTTGCAGACAGGGACCGTTGGCAACAGGTAAGAGTTCCAAGTTTGTGGTAGTAGTTTAGGGAATAAGGGGGGGTCAAAGATACACACACACACACACACACACATATATAATATATATATATATATATATATATATATATATATATATATATATATATATATATATATATATATATGAGAGAGAGAGAGAGAGAGAGAGAGAGAGAGAGAGAGAGAGAGAGAGAGAGAGTACACTTCGTCAGTCCTCACTTTCCTGCCCTTTTCCATTCCCCTTTTATGTTGTCGTTTCTCGTTCGTTGCGTATCCGTCTTACTCTCGTTATTATTTATTATCGTTCGTTCCCTAGTCCATTGGCATCATTTTTATCTACATTTGTTCAATTATTTCTCTGCACTCCATTGTCCTTTCATTATCGTTATCGTGTATTGCCCTGTCTCCCCATCCGGACAGCATTATTTTTCTACGTACTTCTCCGTCCCTCTTGTTCGCTTTCATTGTATTTTTTATTTTTCTATTGGAACCTTTATCATTTATTGCCTCGTCTGTCCATCCCATCAGAGTATTATATTTTATGTTTTTTGTTTATTTTGTTTTACAAGAGAAACATTACAACTTTACGAAAGTAGGATTACACCCGCCCTCACCAAGACTTCTTCACGGTATTGATGCTCTCATCGGCCTTCTATAACCACTTATATTTCATATGGATTCCAGTATTCCATAATGCATCTTAAATGCATTCCAACACTCGCCATATGTCATCCTTTCAAGCTTCCTCTCTTACCATATTGTGGTCTCCATTATCGTCTCCTTCGAGAATTTAACGTTAGATATAATTTCATATGAAATGCTGCTTACTAGGAAGAGTTTTTGCTTTTCCATGTATATATATATATATATATATATATATATATATATATATATATATATATATATATATATATATATAATACTCATTATGGGAAGAGAAAATATAGGTCTTGCTTGTATTCAAGTAAAAAAAAATGTTGCTCTCCTGATCAAATAGAAAGTTCTAAATCATAGCCACATATTTTCATTAGGACTGTGAATATTATATTTGGCAAAGCAATGAAAAAAATAAGACAAATGACTCTGTAACGCCTGAGGGTCATTTATTAACGATGTTCTTTATCTTGGAAGCCTCATTAGGGCGAATAAATCTCGCTTAATCTGGGGAATGTAATCCCCGTTGATAGATTACCAAGAAACTGGATCCTTTATCGTATATAGTTGGGAGATATTTTATGATAGGTTCAACACCACCACCCCCTCAATCTCTCTCTCTCTCTCTCTCTCTCTCTCTCTCTCTCTCTCTCTCTCTGTTCTACCAGCTAATGTACCTCATGCGTTTAAATGTTATCTTATACCATTAGTACATTTGCCTTAGAATTTAATGGAAAATTATTTGATGTTTTGTGGATGTTATAGAAATAATATATGCATACATTTAGTAAATAGAGTGTAGGTGTATTGTATGTATATATGCGTATGCATGAGCATGTGTTGGTATAAACTGGACCACCCAAATAAAAGGTGTCTCCATTAGGAAGTTGCCAGTAGCACTGAATGTTGGGAACCTTCCTTTCGGTTCACCAACTCTATTTATCCAGTATTTTTTGAGATCCTGTTCTCTCCCCTTCTTTCAATGTAGCGTCTGGCGAATAAACTCGACTGATTCATTCCCAAGTTCTATTTATCTTTGTGCTTTTCATTGCTTTTGCTCTGCTTGTTTTCCGAACGATGCTCAGAAACAGAATATTGTAACTATTAGAAACGAAAAGAAAATAAGAACCAGTTTATTATTCAGCGTGAGCAGAATTACTCCAAGAGATGCCAGAAGAAGCAAAATATGAAGGGAAGACAAACAAATCACCGAATGCGCCGTAAGTAATCGTTAGTTTTACCAGACCACTAAGCTGATCAACAGCTCTCCTAGGGCTCCCGGCCCGAAGGATTAGGTCCTGTGGCTAGGAACCAATTGGTCACCTAGCAGCGGGACCTGCAGCTTATGTGGGATCCAACCACACCATATCGAGAAAAATTTCTATCACCAGAAATTAATTCCTCTGATCCGCGTTAGCCAAGCCGGGATTCGAACTTCGGACCACCGGATTGGCAGCCGAGCGCGAAAACCACATCGTCCAGCGAGGAACTCGAATGTGGACCATAACAAATCAAAATTAACAAACGAACATGCACTGGATAATCTAAAGGCAGGTAACCCAAGGTCCATGACTAAAATACGTGAATAAATCAAAAAAAAAAAAAAAAAAACGAACGAACAAGATGCAAGAGAGTGTAAGAGTAGGTAGGATTCCACACACAGAAGTCATGACTTATGATACCAACAACCACAACAGCAACAGCATGAACATGGACTGTTCTCACCACAACTTTATAGTCTCCAGCCATTGACGCGGGAATGAATCCCTGTCTGGGCAAATGGAAATTGCGACACCGAAGTCCGTGAGGACAATTAAGGAAGTGCTCCCCTTCACCATTCCTGGATCTAACCCCTACCCACCCGTCCCCTAACCCCAATCCAGAGTATATCTGGCAAGAGCAAATACCAACTTGTGTTTCTGGACCCATCGTTTGTTAAAGTGATCATCTGACGTCCCCAAACATATGTTTAATTCCGTTAGAGACAACATACTTAAGTAGAGTCAGAATAAGGATATTAACGATTATACTCCCATATGTACGTCAACCCCCCCCCCCCCTCCGCCACCCCCCCCCTCACACACATAGTGTACATATATATATAATATATATATATATATATATATATATATATATATTATATACCTATATATATATATATATATATATATATATACCCGAGTCTGCTAAGTAAAGGACGCTAAGTTGAAAGATCTCGCAGCACTCCACTGCTTCACTTTCGTTCGTGGCTCCAACTTTATATATTCATCACGCTCCAAATTTTCGTGATTCAGTTATACCACTACAGCATGCAGATATATATATATATATATATATATAGATATATATATTATATATATATATATATATATATATATCCGTATATATATATATATATATAGATATATATATATATATATATATATATATACCTACACACAATCATAAGCCACAGGCCTTTATGATCAGCTGAATCTCAGGAACTAGTACATTCCCATTCATATTGTTATTAGAACACCATCTTGCCTCTCGATACACGTTTCACTCTTAATTTACACGTTATAATGGCAGGTATCGTGTGAAAGAGAACAGAAGTTTGCTCCGAAAGGTCTTTTGCTCCTTTTCAAAAACACTTCTGATTTTGCACTTCACATTTAACTTACTCTGTGGCTCTGTGTTATTAAGATTGAATATTGTAAACCTTGAAGGACACGGGGTGGGGTGTTGTGTTTACGTATGTTTGGATTCATCAGATAAAATTTGAAGGAATTAGCTATATAAAACTATAAATGCTTTTGATTTTCTTGTATGTTCTGTTCCTAGCTATTCATACCTAAAGTATATATTAAACTAAGTATATTAAGCTATATTGGACTTTAGCAAAGGGGAGTATAGAACTATATTGGGCAATTCATTGGGGGCCTGGAGTCATCGAAAGGTTAGGAACCCCTGGTGTCAATGACTACTGCAACGTGCATAGAGTGGCAGCCATTGGTGTGGTGATGGTGCTTTCTGAGGACAGCATGAATGGAAGTGTGGAAGTTCCAGAGATTCAGCTGTTCATGTAGGCCTCTGGCAGTGACCTTTCTTTTGCGTTTTCTTGGGAATCCAACTTTGCTAGATAAAACAGTTAGTGACTGAAAAAAATGTACATAATATATTGATAAAATGAAATCTATAGAATTATAATTATGTTCGTGAT
>NC_087216.1:63702217-63704717 GCF_015104395.2 Macrobrachium nipponense
GAACATAAAATTCGGAATAATAATAATAATTAATTTTTTTTCATTTCATTTTAACATCGTCGAGGATAGAATCCACCGTTCGGGTATATTCGTAAATTAAATTGAACAAACCCTTTTCGATTATATGAAGACGGAGGAGTTTTGTCAGGTTTTTTATTTTCATCACGTTATCATCATCATCATCATTACCGTGTAACAACGGTTCGGAAATAAACTCTCGAAAAATATTCGAAAAGATCTTCTAGCTCGTAAGTGGAAGGGCTGTATGGGGCAATGTTGGGAGGATAAAGGTGTAAGTAAATTAATAACTGTCGGAAAACCCCACGACCTTTTTTGCGAAATCGTTCTAACAAGTCGTCGTCGTCGTCATTGTTGTTGTTGTTGTTGTTTGCCAAAAGGCTTTTTTAGGTACGGTAGTTACGCTTGAAAACGATGATTATTATACGATATTAACACGACATTTTCCGGTAGATATTCGATGAATTGCGATAATCCTTCTGTTAAAGAAACGGCGACGGTGGTGGCGGTGGCTTTCTGGCTCAACAACGCGACGTTCTTTAATCTATTATTATTATTATTATTATTATTCGATTTTAACGACGACGACGATGATGATGATGATGACGATGATGGTGGCGATGGTGGTGGTGGCTTAATGTGAATGGAAAAGTAATCACTTTTTTCTTTTCTAATATCATCTCGGCGGAATGTTAGTTGAACAATATCACCGTCTTCATCTGTAAAATATATTAAAAAAAACCTGTAACTTTTATTTTTTAAGATAATAATAATAATTAATAATGTACTAGTCGTAGATAGATGATGAAAATTTTTTTTGTCTGTTTGTTTGGGCTCACTTACTTATTTACTTATTTACTGACTTACTTACTTACTTACCCCAAGAAGTAGTTTCGACTCCAAAAACGATAATCGTCGTCGTCGTCGTCGTCGTATTCTTCATCATCATCATCAGCATTAATTATTATTATTATTGTCGTTGTCCTCAACCTTTTATCATTATCATTATTAATTAATAAATAAATAAATGGATACCATGCGGTGTGGTTGTACACGCGCAGAGAGAGAGAGAGAGAGAGAGACACCCTCTCCTCATGGGAGTGGGAGTTGTTTACTTATTTGTATACATTTAAGCTAAACGATTTTAGGAAAATTTAATACATCATTTAAGTTAAATAATAATACAAAAAAAACCATTAGGTTCTAATTACCATTTTTCCACTACCCATTAGACCTAAAAGGCCATTTTACTTATGGTTACAACATATATATATATATATACTAACCAGAATCGAAAAGTGGAAAGTTGGTGAGAAAAGTCGGTTCGTAAAAGCCAAAGAAAATGCTTTTAATATTCATGAATGATGATTGTTAACTTCAATGCTTTGTCGAGTTTCATCATATTTGATTTTGATTCTCTCTCTCTCTCTCTCTCTCTCTCTCTCTCTCTCTCTCTCTCTCTCTCGTCAACAAAAACGGTCTAAAATGAATATATAATATCTGCGCGCAACTCTTGTAATGATTATGAGAAATCAGATGAGTCACATTGATGGAAAAAAACTTTTTTTCTTAAAAAATGATAGAAGTTTTTCTCAAGTACTAGAATAAACACGAAAATCTGTTTACTTCTTCAAAATCAATCAATTTTTTTTTCTAATATCTTCAGGTTTGATTAATAGGAAATAGTAATGCAATTAAAGGCGAATGGGCTAAACAATAACCAATTAAAAGAATCATAACAATAAATTTCAGAAACAAATAGTTGCTAAACTGCTAAAGTAAAGAGTACGGTAAGACCATGAATCCAGTTATTCAAGAAAATATTAAGCAAATCAAAGGTTCATCTACAATAATATATAAAAACGGTAACAATATTACTATTCTTAGTAAAAACCAACTTCTAGTCATCTAACAGGAGGAAATATAAAAAACATGCCTAGTTAAACTAAACTACGTAAAACTAAAAAAAATAAAAAAAAATAAACTTAACTAAAGGCATCGAAATGTCAGCAGTTTGGATCACCCGAATCATCTGAGCAGCATCAAGCAATCAATTTATGGAGCCTCTTTTGCTGGGGAAAGTTGAGAGGTTGGTGATTGAAGCTACATAGTCTGGGAATGAGATTTGATTAAGTCTTTGGTTGATTTTTATTTTGTCTCTTGAGAAAATAATCTTTTATTTTATATTTCGTTGTATATTATATTTATGTTGAATGTCAACATATTGTAGGAAACTATAAAAATACTTGCGCCTTGTATTGTGCACGTTTAATTCGTTAGGCATTTTCCAAAGAAGGAATTTCGTCAAGCAGCATGTAACACATTTTTTATAATTAACTACAGCAAAAAGAGCAGACCAGAAAATCTGTCAAAAGAAAAATGGGTATCGGACACAACACAAGCTGATAAATCATCATACAGCATGTCCATGAATTATTGAGAAATAATTACAATACATGTCTAGCATATGGCGATATTACAA
>NC_087216.1:63707217-63712217 GCF_015104395.2 Macrobrachium nipponense
ATCTCTGGGGAAGTGATTTTCCTGTAAATCCGATATAAGATTGGTCACAGTCCTGGCATGGGATCTGGTAAACCCCAGTGTCCTTGGGCGATGTCTTTTATTGGACGTTAATCAGGGATTTAGCTAAGGTGTTCGGGTAAGTAAAATGCAAAAGGGTTAGATTTTCCAAGGGTCTGAGTCACCTGACCATATAATTGAGAAAGCAATTCACAAAGCAAACACGTATTTTTCTACCGACCCCCGAAAGACAAGACCAGAGATACACCCAACAACAAAATAAAAAATTCCCCACCTGGACACGATTACAAAGGTGACTCAGACCCTTGGAAAATCTAACCCTTTTGCATTTGCTTCCTTTATGTACAAGAGAGAGAGAGAGAGAGAGAGAGAGAGAGAGAGAGATAGAGAGAGAAATGAGAATACTGCGAAGGCTGTAGAATGCAAATATGAAATATGAAAATACTTACTCTATAAGACGCTAAGTATAATCTTTTCACAAGTAACTAGGGTACAGTGTCTTCTACGTCTGCAGTAAGATCTTCCAAGTGAATCTTGAACACGCCCTCCACATCGCTTGGAAAATGAACAGGAGGCTGCTGTTCAGAGCCTCTGGATGGTAGATCATCGACGCATCTGGCTCTGTAGTTCTCTCCCAGAGTGAGTAAGTGAGTATATGACAGAGAATCCAATAGTGGATGCAGAATCCAAGAGTGACATCCACTCTGGTGTCAATTCTGTCTCACTGACGTCAGTCGATGCAGCGTCGTCGGGAGTCTCACCCGTCATTCTGAAATGTCTGCAGCTCAATACAGAAGCTTTAGTTATGTTGAATAGACTTCCAATCTGGATAGATGATATATCAACTTTGTCATTTGGTCAAAAGAGCTGTTTTATTTTTTTGAGCTGGATGAAAAACAATGAACTAATGACAATAACTAATGTCTAATAATAATATGAAAGAGGAAATACAGTGTGACCCCTACCATAATTCTATACGAAAAAGTGGAAATATAGAAAAAAAACTCAAATAAATGTAGCCTTATTTGTCAGACGAACTTATTTTACCAAGAATTACAATCCAAGGTATTTCCTGCATCAATATGTCATGTAATATTCATGAAAATAATCACTGATAACGTAATCCTGTGTCACGTAGCTAATATTTATATCATCATCTAATGAGGCAAGTGTCATTACTAGGTGGTCACCTACCCAAGCACTGACCAGGAACAATTTATCTTTGTACTTGGCTCATCGGATTAACCTCGTAATACCGAAAAAAATAATTTCTTTAAATAATGGCATTAACAAATACAATAACTAATAATTGAAATGACTATTATTAACGCTGCTATTTCACTTGGCGTTTCAATAACAAAGATAAAAGGTTATTGAAGCGGAAATTCGAGGAATTCCCAAAGGAGTCGACGCCTGCATGAGAGAGAGAGAGAGAGAGAGAGAGAGAGAGAGAGGAGAGAGAGAGGAGAGAGAGAGAGAGAGCGTCCTCCTGCCAGAGTCCGATTTGCGTCGCCGCGATGAATCTTTTGCTGTGAAAAGAGCGACGCTGTTTCCAGAGATTTGTTTATTGGGACTTTGACAGGAAGCAATAGATATACTCTACTTAGATTTCCAAAAGGGCCTTTGACAAAGTTCCACACAAGAAAACTAATGACAAAAGTTAGAGCTTTAGGAATTGTAAGAGAAAAAGCAGACTGGATAGAAGACTGGCTAACTAATAGAGAACAGAGTCGTAATAAATGGTGAAGAATCAGTATGGGTAGATGTGATAAGCGGAGTTCCTCAGGGTTCTGTCTCTTGTTTTTTATTTATACTAATGACATTGAAGTAGGATTAAATAGCAGGATAGCCAAAATTGCAGATGACACCAAACTAGGTGTAAATGCAGCAGACCCAGATACAATGGAAAGTTTAAGAAATTATCTAAAGAAAACAAGAGTGGTACAAAAGATGGCAAATGCCTTTAACCTGGATAAGTGTAAAGTGTTACAAATAGGAACAAACCACCCTCATGCCAATTACATGCTGCTTGGGAATGACATAAGTAGTGTAGAACGAGAAATGGACTTAAAATCCACAAAACAGTGCATAAAAGTGGAAAAGAAGGCACAGGAACTTGTGGGATACATAAAGAGGCAGTTCAAATACAGAAACAAGGATAGCCGTACAGTTTTTTGGTCACCAACACTAAGAAAGGACATAAATAGATTAGAAAGGGTACAAACAAGAGCCACTTAGTTAATTCCACCATTCAGGCAAATAGGTTATCCAAAGACGACTACTGACCATTTCAAGCCCCTGAGATGCATAGGTATTCTTAAATATCTTTTTAAATATCAACTATATCTTCCTGAAAATTTGGCACAACATGTTTTACACCTTCCGCTAATATATGGCAATATAATTAAGTACCCTGAATTGATAATTAAGGCACTTTACTTAGAAAATTTTCAATTTCCTCAGTATTAGTTGTAAACATACGAACACCTGTCGTTGGCTTAGCCAAAGAGTTATGAAGAAGCCCCGCCCACATCCTCTCTTTCTTACTGTCTGATACTTATGAATGGAATAGGTGTACTACCATATGTTTTTTTTTTTACGTTTTAAAATGTACACGAACTACCATTTTATTACTGATTACTTTTCATAAAGCCATTTGTATGTTTTTATTTATCACGTTCCTTTCTTATCTATTCCCATGAGAATGGTGTGGTAGTGGCAACTTTAGATTATTATTGGAGATATAAATATAGGAGGGGAAAAAACAGATCATAGTTTATTTAAAAGTAAGATCACTATATACATTATTTTATTATATATATCCAATAAAGTATGTCCAATATATACTTAAATTGTACAGATTTTGAAGTAAATTTTTGCAGTAACCATGAAAACAGCATAGACATACTAAATAAAAAAACTGGTGGATAAATATATCAAAAACTTATTAATTACAGGACTATATATACACACGTGTAAGGATATTTCAGCTCACTCCCCATCACTGTCTAAAAACAGAGCGTCCTCGTCATCACTGGCGACGTTGACAACGATTGGATCTATGCAATCCCGGACGTTGTCAGCTAAGCCAGTATTCGTTCTCGAAAGACTTAGTTGGACAGCTCCTTCCCACACCTGTTTAGTGACAAAAAGCCTTGCTTCCTCCAATCTGGCCTTTAGGTCTGCCCTGGTTGAAATGCCGTAACGATGAACGTACACATAGCTTCATATGCGCCATACCTGCTCGATGGCATTGAGTTCAGGATGGGCGGGTAAATTAAGCCGGACGACAATATAAACACACCTGAACAGCTTGTAACTACTGCCCCTCTAATTTTCAGCGGGTATATTTTCCGAGTATATATATACTCTAAATAAACCAAGAGGGCCGTAATAATCTCCCAAAATACTGAAACACAAATAAACTTTATTGCATAAACTAATTTGGATACATAAAACAATAATCCATAAAGTAATTCAAAATGTAAAACACTATACGTCATAATCGTAGTACGGTACATTTCATCATATTTTGTTAACGGGTGCCGAAAGTCTCGGTCAAATGTAAAGAAAATTGGAAATGTTCAAGAGTAAAGTGCCATTATTAATGATTTTAGATACTTAGTTATATTGCCTTACATTAGCGGAAGGTCTCAAACATGTTGGGCCAAAATTTCAAGAAGATACAGTTGATATTTAAAAAGATATTTAAGAAAACCTATGCACCACAGGCCTTGAAATGGTCAGTAGAGATCCTTAACATGTATGGCTTAGAACACTACGAATTGCGAGGACAACTAATAGAAACATTTAAAATACTGAAAGGCATAACAAAAGTAGAAGTAACCTCTTTAACGTTAAACAAACGAAAACAAGACAAAGAAATAATGGATGGAAACTAGAACTTAAGAGATAAAACACATCCCATTGTGGAACTTCTTTACATACAAGATATGTGACACATGGAATAAACTGCCACCAGAAGTTGTAAACATCAACAGTGTGGAAGAGTTTAAAAGAAAGCTAGACAAAATCATTAGGACACTGTGAATGCACAGTAAAATCTGCTCCTAGAGATAAGTGAGAAAACGATGTTTACTCGGATGGACTAACAAGTCTTTGAGAAATCTTAATCATTGTAAATCTCTCTCTCTCTCTCTCTCTCTCTCTCTCCTCTCGATCTCATCTCTCTCTCTCTCTCTCCCTCCGTTCCGTCCTTCTGCTGAGTTATTATTCTCCGACTGTGGACAGGGTTGAGATAGCGTAAATTCCTCTCTCTCACTGTCTCTCACGAGCCTATCATTGTTTAGTAATTTCAGACAATTTTTTTGTTTCAAAAGAAAATGGAAAATATATTGTGCATTCAAATTATACAAAAATTAGCCGATTTATTTTTCTTATCTGATATATTAAAAACCCCTTACCTCTCATAAAAAAAATCCTATTGCCTTAAACTTCCTACCACATCTTATCTACGGAGTCACCGCTGAGCATATATATCAAGCGTTGGCCTTTTAATCCAGGGTCCGCTGTTCTAATCCGCGTAGTACTAACTATATTACAATATTGCTTCCTATAAAGTTACCGGTGTTGATATAAAACATATTTTGCGCCACTTCGATTGATCATGTCACCTTGAAGAGCGTACGTGGAGGCAGTTTTGCTAAAAACCTAAAAAGAATCTGGAATAGGACAGAGAGAGAGAGAGAGAGAGAGAGAGAGAGAGAGAGAGAGAGAGAGAGGGAGAGAGAGAAAGAAGGGGTTGGGGGCGGTAGTTCTTTGTATGTTTGTCTTTGTTTTTTCGGAATATCCGAAAACGTTTCTTCCAATAGGGCTTCAAAGCCTACTTCTTCCTCGACTGAGATCTCTGAAGCTCTGAGATAATTTGGGCCTCTCTCTCTCTCTTCTCTCTCTCTCTCTCTCTCTCTTAAGGTTTTCTGGTAGCATCATGTTGCTAAAGATGTGTCACATCTATGTCATAT
>NC_087216.1:63714717-63724717 GCF_015104395.2 Macrobrachium nipponense
TCTCTCTCTCTTTCTCTCTCTCTCTCAGAAAAAATGCTTGTTGTTCTTAAATCATGAACTGTAAAGGCTATTTGTCTGAGGTGATCATGTCCTTGTATCTTTTGAAGATCCGATAATAATAAAAATAATCATAATAATGATAATAATTTTATAATAATAAAGGGGAAGTCTTTTTTTTTTATTTGAAAGATATTGCTGCATCATCTGCATTCAACTTGTAAATAGTCTTCTCTATTTTTCTAATAATAGCTTTCTCTCTGCTATTACAACTGGCGAGTATTGCGCCGATATTACTCATCAGGAGCAGTCAATTTCAGGGATAATTGTTACAAATTTATTTATTTTGTTACAGTAAGTGAACAAATAAGTCAAAATATAAGTTAATATAGTGGCCAACGTTTCTCTCGGTATCATCCGAGCATGATCACGGCAGTGGATCGAAGCAGACTGTTGGTGCTGTTGTTGTTGTTGTTGGAGTATTAAGCTGGCTTTATGCCAGCACGGGCTTTAGCTAATGTAGCAGCCCGTAGGTCATTTGAATTATTTTTAGGTGCATTGGTGATTTAAGGATATGAGGCGATCTTTTTATTTATGATTTCTATGGAATGTGCAGGTGGAATGGTATGGATTCAAAGGTGAAAGGAAAAGTGAATAGGCAAGGTTACAAACCTCTTTAAACCCTAAGGTACCATTAGTAGAAGATAAAGATCGATAGTAGCGAGTCCTGGCGAGTCAGAGATAGCCAGTAATGAAATCGAAAAATTTATAGTCGTAGAAAAACGGAAAAAAGCGCAACTCTATGGGGTTCAAGTACCATATTTCACTTTACGATAATGAAAAAAGCAGAGAGCACCGATCGTTAGCAATAGGGAACGACGAAGGAAAAAACGAAATATTATCAGTTTTAGAAACAGGATAACAAAATAAGCGACAGTTCTTAAGCGGTAGTTAGAGTGACAGTTGAAATATCGGCTCGTTAGACGTGAGGCGGCCGAAAAACGGAGGGGAAAGGAAAGGAAGATTGTTTAGTAAAGAAAAAGCAGTTAATGCTATAAACAGCACTTTTTCATGTAGCGGCGATCTTTATGTTTGAGATCTGTATCTAAAATCTTCTAACAGGAGGTCATCGGGGAGTCTAATCTCTAGGTCCAACAGAGCGTGGACGAGCTCAGAGAACAGCTGATGACCACTGCCACTGTCGTTGTTAAAGATGGCTCTATTTAAAAATGCCTCAAACCTCCGTAGGTCAGCAGGAACTTTCTGATTTGATATTCTCCTACGAGGAGTATTCGTTTCCGACGTTTGCAGTTCTATATTCTTGTTTGCAGGTCTGAGTTTCGCTGTTATCCTTAGCTACAAACTCCTCTGTTTGTGTTCCTGCTTCTTTATACAAAACAGGAGCTACAGTCGGTGTCTCGATCTGCATTTCTTCTTCACTGCGTTTTCTGTCTGGGTCCTGCTTCGGCACGAGCAGGAATCGACGTCTTCGGCGATGCAGAGGTTAGGGGGGTAACCTGAGGGGTGTTGGGGAGTAGGGGGAGGAGGTAGAGGGGCGGGAGTTTGGCGATACGGAGAGGATGAGGGGGTGGGGATGTAGTGCCGGGATTGAGGAGGTTGGGAGGAAGGTTGGGTGGTTTGTGGTGCGAGGGGTAGGTTCGTTCTAGGATCGAACCTGGGGTTGCTGGGAGGTTTCCTGTCGGTGATGGTTGCCGAGGTCTTGCAGGTGGAGGAGGGATGCCCTTCGCCTTCCAAATCCTCTGCAGTCTGACTGGGCATCCCTTAAATAAACCAAGCATGATGTTGCTGGCTGCAGTTAGGGCATCGGGCAACTGCGTGGCCCTTTTCCTTGTACTTTTTCAAGCACACTTCTGTCTCGTGTTTTGCACTGCACACTCCACAGATGTGTTCTGATTTACATTCGTTTTTTGTGATGTCCATACCTCTGACACTTGAAGCATCTCAGAGGCTCTGGTACGAAGGCTTCGGTCTCGTAAGTGCCAAGAATCCCAAGGCTGACCCTGGCTGGAATTTGGCCCTTGAAGGTCGCTTCTATCTTTAGAGTTTCCTGTCCATCTTTTGCAGTACAATCTCTTGGCTTCCATGATGTTGGGAACCTCGAGGACTCTTTCGATAGTGATGTATTTGGGGACTTTGCAAATCATCCCCTGCTGATTTTGAAGCAGGGATCAGTAAGTGGCACAGGTTTCTTTCTTCAGTAGTTCAGCAGCTTTTTGGTCCTTAGGAGTAATTATAAATTCTCCCATTAAATTCGGTCTGGCTATGAGGTTGGCTTCTGGATACTTTTTCTCAAGGGCCCTGACTGCAGCATACGAAGTCTGGCCCTCGATTGTGACAGCTTTAAACTTCGGAAGTGTCGGAAAATCCACGTAACTCGCCGTATTCGGTGCTGAATTCGTAGGGAGCAGGTTTCTATTGGTCGAAGTTGGTGGGCAAAAATCTTCTTCTGTTTCTTCTTTCTTCTTCTTCCTTACTGCTAGAGAAGCCTTGCTCGTCCTCCAAGGGCGGTCCTCCCTGGGTATTACCGGGCGAAGGGGTCTCTTAGAGGCCATACTTGTCAAAATTAAAGGTTTAAATTGACGAGAGTTACGTAGCGCGCCTGTGCGCTAACTGACGTAACTGAGGTGCTGTCAAGATCTACTCAATATATAGCGGCAGGTCAGCAGGGGTTCAACCGCTAGCTGCGTTTTCATTGGCTGGTGGCGCAATGCGCTCCCGCCATTGGTTGAAGGAAGTTTTCTTCAAGATTATAGTAATAATAATAATGGACTCCTAAGGAGTCAGGATGCAACGCGGAACCCCACACATATAAAAACCACCCAGTCGAATAGGATGACT
The DNA here is from genome assembly GCF_015104395.2 of Macrobrachium nipponense. Taxonomy (NCBI): domain Eukaryota; kingdom Metazoa; phylum Arthropoda; class Malacostraca; order Decapoda; family Palaemonidae; genus Macrobrachium; species Macrobrachium nipponense. The sequence goes on from NC_087216.1 coordinate 63,717,574, forward strand.
GTGATAGAGAAAATAATAATGTTATTAATAATAATAGAAAAGAATAAAATGTGGTGAATGGAGTACCTGGTAGTTATACGGCTTTTTGTGTAGCAATTAGGATTCTAAAAAAGGGGACCTTGGGACCATACACTTGTCCTTAGAAATCCTGCTGACATCCAAGAGGGATAAAACACTAAGAACTATCTTGTAGGGCAAGATTTTGATGGCGCCTCCTTGCCTTGTTTACGCTTTTTCTCCGACAAGATCCTTTTATACGTCGAAGATGCTCTTGAGTTAGAAATACAGTATATGTGGTGCTTGTGCGTATGCGATGTTGTGTGTGTGTTTTTCCTTCATTGTTAGAGGCAATAGTGACAGTGTTTTATGAACTACAGCGACCGGCAAGTGTTTCAGTTCGTTTCCTCCGGCGGGCATCAAAATAGACTGCAGAGACTGCTAAAGTATTTCAATGAGGTCTTAAGAGAATAATAATTGAGTGGCAGAAGTCACTGGTGTTAGGAATGTTTCTCTTGATATTGGTTCAGTATATCCTTTGCTCTTGTTCAGGAATTTCCGAAAACTATCCGTGCATGAATGTTTGTCTTTTATTGAGTTCAGGAGTATCTGCTTTTAATCTGTTGGCCAGGTTTCGTTATTAGTTTTTCTCAATTCTGAGTTTGTCTGCCCGTGGACGAAATTAAAGTCAGTCCTTTCAAACTCTTAGTCTTGGAAAAAGATTTTAGACAGCTTGAAACGTCAGAAAAAATTCCACTTGGAAGAAACTCTTACGTGAAATATATTCATTTCTGTCGGATTCCTGCACTACAGAATAAATTCATTTTATGTTTGCAAACATCAAGTATCTTTCGAAGTCTCCCAGACACTTATCCGTCCTTCTTCTTCTTCTTCTCCTTCTTCTTCTTCTTAAAAGAAATCTGAAGATAGTCCTGTTGCCTGAATGGGAAGGATTTTCCGGACATCACCTAAAAGACGTCAGAGGAGGAGTTATCATGTGCTTCCCTTTCCAGTCTCCTTTATCCGGATTTTTATTTATCCTTTTGTATCCTGTGTTTTCGTTGTCCAGGTTTCAGGGTTTTCTTGCAATATCTTTCTTCCAGCTGCTCTAACTTTAACTCTTTTATTTTTTTACTTTCGCCGGGTCAAAAAATAGCGTTCTTTTTTTTGCTTTTTAGGTTACTCTCTTGTTTAGTAAAATAAAGAAGAATATCTTATAATTTTTTTACAATGTCTATATTTACTTTACGTAGAGTATATATTCCTCCTTTCTTTTATTTATCAAAGTCTTTTCATTTTCTTAGTCCCAACATTAAATCGTAATTTAAAACACTTCCATTTCCTCATTGATTCAGCTTCTTCAAAAGAGGTGACCTTCTGATACCAAATGTTAACTAGGGTGATTATGATGACACTGATAATGATTAAGTATAATGAAAGTTATTAAGGAGGGGCGGACAAATTTATTGTCTTTATTACTACTGTTATCACATTATTGGTATGAGAGATGTACTCCCCATTAACTTCGTGTGTGTGTATGTGTGTGTGTGTGTATGTGTATGTGTGTGTGATTTCGAGTTCACGTGACGATGTAACAGGTGACTGGCATGTAAGTGCATAATTCACCGCTCCTCCGCACTGAGAGAGAGAGTGAGAGAGGATCCAATACACTTGTTTTAAGATTGCGTCAGTGGACCGTCTTAACAGAAATTTTTTTTGTAACTGACACACACACACATTATATAATATCTTTTTTATATGTCCATATAGACACATATTTATGATAATTAGATAGATTGGTGATAATATATATATATATATATATATATATATATATATATATATATATATATATATATATATTATATATATATATATATATTTTAGCAAATATATTATTAATCATTATGATCCACTGATTTATGGCTACTAAACCTGGCGTCAGAAAATGTACGTTTATTGAAGGTGCCCGCCGTCCATTGCGAAAGGATTTTTCTAGACGAAGTCTTTTATAAATTTCGGTGTGTGTATATATATATATATATATATATATATATATATATATATATATATATATATATATATATATATATATATATATCTATATGTATATATATATATATATATATATATATATATATATATATATATATATATATATATTATATATATATATATATATATATATACATAGAAATATATATATATATCCTATTGGTCAAGTTAACTAACGCTCTAACGAGCAAGGCCAATACCCACAAGAAATTTCCGGCAACCTTGAAGATTTTCGTGTGGCAACCTATACAGCTCTTGTTTCTTGATATTAGACTAAGCCAGCGTCCTGAAGGAGTCCTTCAATCCGGAGGCCTGAGTGTGACGGGTTTTATGTTCTCGTTCATGCTCAGATATCAATCAGCACTTGTCATTTTGCGGAAAGCAATTGAATTGCTTGTTTATTTTGCAGCTATTTTTAGCTCGTGATTTGCGCTAATCATATTCATAAAACTTCATTTTAATCTTATTATTATTATTATTAATTATTATTAAATTTTTAAACTCGCCTTATGTTGATACTGACGAATTGATAGTTTTATCGGCATATCTTAATTGCTGCATAACCTGCATAGGATTCACTTAACAATAAGTAATCTCTCTCTCTCTCTCTCTCTCTCCTCTCTCTCTCTCTCTCTCTCTATCTATATATATATATATATATATATAATAATATATATATATATATATATATATATATATATATATATATATATATATATATATAATAGATATATATATAATATATATGTTATATAAAAGAGGGCTATGATATTTTTAGATATCATTGTTGTATGTCGTGCCTTGACATTCCTTAGAAATTGGGGATTCATTATTTAACATTCCTTAGATACAGAGTGGTTTCGAGCGACACTTAAGAATGCTGATGACTTTTTTGGGATGATGTGGACATTAAGCCCTTACCTAGCAAATCAGTGCCATGAGAGCTTGTCCAAGGTGCCTTGAAAATTGGCAGCAACCAGTTACCTGGGGCGTGTGCAATTCCGAATTTTGATGTGTGAATTCGTGCGTCCGTACGAGCTACGTCCGTTCATAATGGCAGGTATTAGCCAGAACGATGGAAGACGTTTACGGGGAGAGAAAAATCCAGAATGACTCTGCGGACGTTATATATTTATTTTTGTGTGTGAGATTCTGGACTGAGATGGGTAAGTATTACTGTGCTTTAGCCAAAAGTGTGGCTTGACTGTATTTTGAATATTTTTTGTAAGATGTTCTATTTCATTTAATCTTTTGACTTTGTCTTTACAATTGTGTGCTCATTAGTGTGTTCTCCTGTTCCTGTTCTTTTAAACAGGCGGATCTAGTGAGGGGGACTGTGTTCTAGTGGAGGAAACTATATTTTGAGAGGGGATAAATGGTGTGACTTATTACTGATTAATTGAACTTTGAGTTATCATTCCATTTAATTATCCCTGTAAGAATCTGAGTTATTCAATTAGTACTTTACTTTGAATAAACGTATATTTTTGTAATGCACGACTCTGATTAGATGACCTAATGAAATGGGAGTGGAGGCTTGCTAGTCGATAGAGAGAGATAGAGAGAGGTTGGGGGGCCTATTGCCTGAGTCTGAGAGAGAGAGAGAGAGGGGGGGAGGAGAAAGTGATACCAAAAACCCAGTTTGCCTTCTGCTTCTGGCTATCGCTGCCAAAGTGAATAACGAGGCGGTGGCCCCGTTATTATTATATATATATATATATATATATATATATATATATATATATATATATATATATATATATATATATAATAATAATAACGGGGCCACCGCCTCGTTATTCACTTTGGCAGCGATGATCCAGAAGCAGAAGGCAAAACTGGGTTTTTGGTATCACTTTCTCCTCCCCCCCTCTCTCTCTCTCTCAGACTCAGGCAAATAGGCCCTCCCACCTCTCTCTCTCTCTCTCTGTCGACTAGCAACCTCCACTCCATTTCATTAGGTCCACATACACACAATGCCACTGGAACAAAGCTAGACCTTTTGATTTTTACTTCACGTTTTCTTTGTTTGATTATATGGGCTTAGAACCGTTCAATTATCACACACAGACACAAGCTCACACATATGCATACATAAATATATTCTTAAAATCTTGATGAAACCTTGGTGAATAAAACTACATTATAAATATGAATACTGAACACATCTTGCTGGAACATTATTTTTTTACCACAAAGAACAAGAACGACTATAACCTAAAAATTTCCCTTTATCGCAATTAAGGCCAATTCGCTCTAAGCAATTATGACAACTCAAATAAATATATCTCTGAGAGATATATTTTTACAGTCATTATCTAATGATCTGCTGACATACTTGGGTTCATCAATATACTTTAATTTAACTCTATTTACAGAGGGATCAAACGTAATGGCAGAGAGGAAATTGCAATTTGTGCATCATTAGGGTAATGAGCCTTTGGCCATTCAGATCTTGTATTTTACGACTTAGTGTTTGTAATCAGGAATAAGGTCGCTATTTAGTGGGTAGTTACAGATTAATCAACTTGATTTCTACGTCCTTGTATTCAAAACGTTTGTCTGTGGAGTTATATTCATCCATGATTCAAGGTTGATTTGGTTCAGGACCTTTGTGATGCCATTATTAATTAATACTAATAATGATACAAGGCCTAGAAGAGTTTATGGTTACAGTCTGTATATTTGTTTTCCTACAAAACTCTCTCTCTCCCTCTCTCATCTCAAATCTCTTCTCTCTCTCTCTCTCTCTCTCTCTCTCTCTCTCTTCTCTTCCTTCCTCTCTCTCTCTCTCCCCATAATCATTAGGCGAAAACAATTACGCTCTTTTTACATTTTACATTTTTAAGGATTTAATACCCTGTATAAGATTTTAACCTGCTTCATGGGTTAGTTCCTTCATCTTTGCAAAGTTTAGGGAAGCATAAAAATAATGAAAAAAATAACCAGTACCATTCTATTGCATACATCAGTGCATATATTGTTTGCGGAATAAAAAATTAATATCTAATTACTTAACACGTAATACTTCATGTAATGTAGTTACACCTAAAACCTAAGCTGAATATTATCTTAAAGCTTAACTTTCCACAAAATTTCAGTCTACCTTTGCCGAAGTTAGTTGGTGAAATGGAAATGGTGGAACGTTGGATTTCACCAACGTTTCATTCAGTTTCTGAGGTCAGTGGACACATCTGCCTCACACATATCACCTGTCCTTCCGATTCTTGCTCTAGTAAATCATTGCATGATGGCGATAGTTTAACCTGATTTCTTGTAAACAAGATTGCGTGAGTTTTAGTTATTCCAATCATATATATATATATATATATATATATATATATATATATATATGTGTGTGTGTGTGTGTGTGTGTGTGTGTGTGTGTGTGTGTGTTACGTGTGTGTGTATGTCCACAGCCCAAAACAGCGTATGACTTCCAGAACAGAAAGGAAGAAGAGGCATAACAGAGTATACATAACACAAATATGGAATAACTACTGATACCACGTCCAGACACTATTTCCAAGATAAGTGCAATTTGAAATTGTATTACTGCATATTCATTGCTGAAGGCTCTGAAATGCAGATGAGACAGACGTATGCTAATTTATACGATCCTTCATAAACTCCATTGACTAAAACTATTTAAGATTCAGGTTGACTCCCTGGAGGATGCCCTCGACAGGAATCCGTCCAATCAGGCTCATTTCGAATGGACTGATCTCCCTTTACTCTGACCTCATGACTTAATGCAGACTATAATCTATTCATTCACCTCTCTCTCTCTCTCTCCTCTCTCTCTCTCTCTCTCTCTCTCTCTCTCTCAAGAAACTATGCTCACTTGTTCGAATTTATTTTAGCATTTTATGTCCTCTCTCTCTCTCCTCATCTCCTTCATATTTCATTTCATTCCGTTACTCGGTCTGTTTTGTATTTCACCCTTGTGAATGTTTTTTTTAGATAATAGCTGTCTTTAATGCAAATAGATTTATAACTTTAAGAATAGTTCAATATTGTCTTTTTTTTTGCATCGTCTCTCTTTATTCCAAGAGCTTCAAGCACAAAAATCCTTGATTCGTGACATTCAAAACCTTCTGCGAGCAATAAACAGTGTTCACTGAGCAACAGATTAAAATCCAGCGATGTCTGATCTGCACAGACAAACGTCTGACGTCACAAACAATCAGCAGAGCTCAGATCCTTTTTCAGTGGCAGAAGCCAACAGCAGCTTCTTCAGCCATTCAATGCAAATCGAGAACTGCAGGATTTCCACTCATGGGCGACTCCACCTCTCGGTTCATCAAGGTCGCTACCGCCGCCATGCAGTATGAATAAGCTGATTCTCTCTCACTCTCTCTCTCTCTCTCTCTCTCTCTCTCTCTCTCTCTCTCTCTCTCTCCAAATCAATTCGCCCCTAATTTGACGAAATGCCGTAAGCTATTTTCCCCCATTCTGAGAAAATGGGCTTCAAAGATTTCGGTATTAATTCAGTTTTCTAATTAAGTCATCCTTTAGCCCCGTAGAGGGCTAAAGGAACGACTTCACGTTCTTTGCAGCGTCCCTTCGGCTCCTAGCTGCAACATCTTTCATTCTTTTCAGTACCTCCGTTCATATTCTCTTTCATTCATCTGACTTTCCATCCTCTCTAACAACTGATTCATAGTGCAGCTCTTAGGTTTCCTCTTGCTACACCTTTCAAACCTTCCTACTGTCCGTTTCCCTTCCAGCGCTGAATGACCTCACAGGTCCAAGTAATTGGCCTTTGACCTCAATTCTATTAACCAAACATCTTTTGAGGACCTTCAGTTTGAAAATGTGACAGCGCAGTTCGCTGAACTTTTCATCTGTTTCAGAGTATTAAAATCTGTCACTTTGGGTAAAAAAAAAAAAAGAAAAAAAAAATAGGCTACGCCAGTTCGACCGAGCTTGAGAGAATTTGCATCATCGAGGTCGTCCTGTTTGGATGGTGTTCATTTTGGCGGTGCGTTCTCTCTATCTCTCTCTCTCTCTCTCTCTCTCTCTCTCTCTTCATTCTCTCTCTCTCTCTCTCTCTCTCCTACGCTAGTAGGGAAACACAACAGGGCAATTG
>NC_087216.1:63729717-63747217 GCF_015104395.2 Macrobrachium nipponense
TCTTTCAAGGATTGATTTGGCACAGGATAGGCCCCTAAACTGACAGTATCTTAGTGATCCCTGTTTTCATGATATGTGTTACAATTAGTTATGTGCTTTTTATATCTGTAAGCATCGTAGGCCAGTAAAAAACAGTGATTTGGCTTTCTGTGACATAATAGAGAACCTGGATGACGGAATGCAACCAGTTTAGGACGATTGGTATGAAAGAGATTATTACTACTACCTGGTCGTTAGTCACCTGCTGTGTTCTTCGGGTTTTCCTCGTCACTGACCTACATATAATATTACATTTGATTACATAATTCTGATACACATACTTTAAATATACTTTTGCTTTAGGGTTTCTGCTCGAAGTGTTTATTGTTTTTTGCTTAGCCGCTGACCCTGTTTCCGTTCGAAGTGTTTATTGTTTTGTTTATTGCTGCTGACCCTGTTTTCGTTCGAAGTGTTTATTGTTTTGTTTATCGCTGTTGACTCTTGCTTTGTTCAGTTTGTAACAGTTTTGGTGCTCCGACCCAGATATTCAATGCTCGCGATCTCTTAGGTTAAGAATTTTCTTGTTTAGATACGGTTTTAACAATAGGCACGGATGTTTCTATATCTTTTAGTCTAATTAATGGCTCTTTGCAGTATGGTGCGGGATTGCGGGATAATGCGTCAGTTATGATAATTGCTTTCCCACGGTAGATATCTAATCTTGGCTCCAAAGACCTGAATGATCATTTGTCACCGAGTTCCTTTTGGACTGTGATTAAAGCCTTTGAAAAACTCGGTAAAGGACTCATGTTCAGTAAGGACTTTATCAGGATAGCCATAGATTATGAACTTGAAATGTACTAGTGAGTTAAAGATACCTAGCCCTTCCTTGCCTATTACTGCATATTTACTTTCAGAGGGCTTTAGTTTACGTGAATAAAAAGCTATAGGAAATAACTGTTTATCATATTACTGAAGTAGTACCCCTCTTACCCCTTGGTTCTGAGGCAGTCTGTTGCAATAAAAAAAATTCCTTATTTAAATCAGGGATTTTTAAGTTAGGTGAGCTGCATTATTCCGCTTTTAGATATGGAAGCCTGTTGATGCTTTTTAGACCATAATAAATCTACGCTCTTCTTTGTAAGATCTGTTAAAGGAGCTGTCATGATTTGAAGAGTTACTATTACATACGATTGTAATACCCACTACACGCGCAAAAGTGCTGTATCCCCTTTTATGTTAATAGGTACCGGAAGTTATGAATAGCCGACACCTTACCATGGACTACTTTAAGACCTTGACTAGAACGCATAAAACCTATATAAACATGCATATTTACTTTCAGAGGGCTTTAGTTTATGTGAATAAAAAGCTATAGGAATAAACTGTTTATTTCATCATATTACTGAAGTAGTACCCCCTCTTACCCCTTGGTCTGAGGCGTCTGTTGCAATAAAAAAAATTCCTTATTTAAATCAGGGATTTTTAAGTTAGGTGAGCTGCATTATTCCGCTTTTAAGATATGGAAGCCTGTTGATGCTTTTTAGTCCATAATAAATCTACGCTCTTCTTCGTAAGATCTGTTAAAGGAGCTGTCATGATTGAAGAGTTACTATTTTACATACGATTGTAATACCCACTACAGAGCAAAAGTGCTGTATCCCCCTTTTATGTTGTAATAGGTACCGGAAGTTATGAATAGCCGACACCTTACATGGACTACTTTAAGACCTTGACTAGACGCATAAAACCTATATAAACATGTTCGGTTTTTAAAAACTCACATTTAGATATTTTTACTCTGAGATTATTTGTCTTTGTCTCTGTAGCACTAGCTCTAGTTTAGTGAATGTACTTCTAAGGTATTAGAAAAGATTACAAGATCATCCAATATAGGCATGTAAGTTATCCCCTAAAAGTCTCCAAACACTATATTGTAATTGGGGCGCAACGTAAGCCGGAGGCATACGTAAATATTGATAATGTCCCCTGAGTGTGCTGAAACGGTGTATGAGGTACAATCACTTAGGTAATGGTATCTGGTAAAAGCTTTCAAGTAAGTCCAAGCTGGTGAAAAATAATTTATTCTGGCGTTTGAGGGAAAAATTATATGGGCTATTTGATTTCCTAATGACTCCTATTACTAACATTTTTCAACTTCGTCATTTATCTCTATTTTGAAATTTCATTGAGAGTCTATACGAAGGTACGTATATAGCTTTATGTTTGTCCTTAGACCGTATTTTGTTTTCAATGACATCCGTTTTTCTCCAGAGATCACTCGCTAGTGGAGAAACCTCCTGGTATTCAGATAAAAGATAAAAAAAAAAAAAAAAAAAATAAAATTCTGCTGAATCACCTCTGCTTGAATGACTTTACGGATATTACTTTAGATAGAGTATAAGAGATTCATCTACGACTGATTGGGCGTGATTAAAAATTAGCAACAATAAAAAAAATGCGATATTTATATGTAGGTAGGTTTTTGTGGATTACTATATTAACTTGTTGCTGCGAGTCAACCGTGTCTAGGGTTTTGTTCGCGGAAATCGTTTATATTTCAGAGTGTCGGAAGGATTAAAATTTCATTTCCCGCCTGCAAGGTTCTTTTACACGCACTAAGACATTCGAGGGTGCATGCGTCTCGAGATTTTGCGTGCAAACTGCGACTGCGGTTGTGGAAGAATTCTGTTGGGTCATTTGAACAATGTTACGATTTATGAGACAAATATATAGTTCTTTATATATAAGTTATTATTGATAAATTGTCTCTTTTTTGTTCAACGGATTTTAATATGTTTGAAGGTTTATAGAATTTTCCTTTGATAAACACGCCTTATTTTGCAGGAGGTACTATATATTTGTGTATACCCCTAGATGGATCTTACAATTACACTAGATACAGATCAATGTTTTTTATAACTATAGAGGTATCTGTAAGCGCTCGCTTATCCGGTCTTCTCAATAGGGAAGTTCGAACAACAGACGGTGAGTCCGTAAATACAGGATATTACGTGTACTAAAGGAATAAAACAAGATATTCTAATTTTTACGGCGCGTACAGTCGGGCTTAATCCACCACTACTTATAATAACTTATTGTATTAAAATTACTAGAACCTGCTCTGATTACTTGATACGGTCGTGATATTCATAGGAAAATTCCTTTTTAATTCAAAGGTATTGGCATGTATGATCCAACATCGCCTTTCCCCACTCTGCTAGAGTCGCTTATTGTGTGGAATTTGCTTTGCTTTGAAAACTCGGCAGATTTAACTGACCTTGACCGCTTGACTGGATGACACAATACCCAAGTGCTTAAGCATGATTTGTTTGTTTCTGAAAGGGCTACTGTTTACCTATTTCTTTTTGTAATAATTAGGATCCTTCTCTTTATTACCATCGACAACGTATTGTATGTTTTTAGCATTATGTTGCTGCTAGTTATGTATAAAACAACGAACATATGAATGACGAACTATAAAGAATTGAGCTATTACTATTAAAATAAGTTATCTCTACTGCGTTATTGTGTACTTGCTGTTGTTTACTTCATTCTTTGCTAAAATTTGAAAAAATTAGAGGGATCCTGGTCAGCGCATTTTAGCCCAATGAAAGTTTTTTTTGTTATAGACATGTTATTCCTTGCAATCCAGCCGTATTTTTTAAAGTTAAGTTGAGTCATTGAGGTTAGATTTTTTTATATAACTCAAAAAAACTCAAGGCTAAAACTGCGATCGGGACTTTGCAAAAGGAAGGCATTTATTGTCATGACCCGAAATAGTGTTACCTCTAATTTATCTAGATTTGTACGGGTGTTCCACTTGTTTTTGTGTGTTTTCTAATCACTACGGTGCCTAACGACCCTATCCATGCATCTGTATAAATACAGACGTCCACTGCGTAAACGCATATTCACTGTTTAATATGATTTGTTATGTAAGGGATTAATAATCACCCAAAATGATAAAATTAACATAGTATATGATTATGATATTTCAGTAGAACTTCTGGAAACCAGACACTCAAAGATAAAAAAACTTGCAGTAGCGAAATCTCAATGATGTAGATAATTTCTGTAAAAAAAAGTAAGATTAAGAATGTCTCGTAACTTCAGCCACAGGAATAACGAAATTCGACCTGCAAAGGAAACACTCAGTTACTCCAAATGGATAAAAAATTGTACTTAGCTTGCTTTTATGGGAAGTCACGGTGTTCCGATAACGCCACACGGCCTTGGTCCTCTTCTCTATTTAGCAGATGACCTGGTTTTTTGGCTTAAAGTTTCTAACAAGTGTGCGTTATTTGGATGATTCGAGCCCTTGAAGATCCGATGCTGCCAGACGCGTTCGGTTGTTTCTTGAAGTGCCGGAAACGCTCACTAACAATGTTTTCTGGAATGATTCTAATGAGAGACGAAGCTTGCGTTGCTGTAGGAAAAAGACACGTCGGGTTTGTTTCTTGAAGTTATTTACTACTGAAATTGTTCACTAAACGATGATACTAAGTTGCTTGAAGAATCTCTTGCTTTCGTCGTCGTTGAAGAGTTCTTGTTGTTTTCTGAAGTCGCTCACTAAACGATGATACTAGGGTTGCTTTGAAGAATCTGTTGCTTTCGTCATCGTTGACTTCTGTATACATTGTTCATTATTCTGGCTTTTCTTCGTAAGACGTTATAGAGTTCTTCTGGGACGCTGCCACCACTTTTAGGGCTGTTGCCGTCGTATAATAAGGCGCCCTGTGAGGTAATGTTAGACTTGCGATAATCTTACGCTAAGTCGGTTGGTATTGCACTTCCATATTCATGGAGTGTCTTGGGGTTTGTAGATCACTTACGAAGTCGGTATTATCTTCTTTGGTTATGACGACGATGTGTTAAACTCATGATGATTCGGTGATGAGGTGAGGATCTAGTAGAAACCACGAAGTACAAAAATACTTATATTCTCTGAATTTACATGGTGAAGATCAGGTATGATTGTACAAGTCTTCTAATGACGATAGCTTGATCGCTTCTGCCAATGATGATGGCTAATTCTATTCTCTCTACATGATAAAGCTTAGGTAAAGAGGTACAGGTCTTCTAATGACGATAGCTAACTCTATTCTCCTCTACTACCATCTCGGTTACCAGTCATAAAGGAGCAGACAGTAGCTCGAACATACGAACATACAATCAGATGACATAGTTACATACGAACATACAATCAGATGACATAGTTACTAATCACGTAGGCCGCTTGAGCTATAGGTCACGGTGTTTGTCTCAAGCAGGAAGCTTGGACTAAAGTTTATAAACAATTGAATGAACACAAGTGACGGCATGTTATCTTAGCCTACTTTTATTGTATACGTCATCTTTAGGGTCTCTAGTCTGATCACATTCCTGCAAGCAATCTGGTTGACCTCTTTAGTTTAGTCTTTTATATATATGGAATAACATTACATATTTTATTATGTAAAAACTTACTTACATACAGTTCCACGCCTGTTTATGGGTACGCACCTACCAGTCTCTCTCTCTCGCTCTCTCATCTCTCTGATCAGTGGTCACGTGAGATTACCTTTAATTATTCGGAATGGTTTAAATTTTGATTTTGTAAATAGAAGTAAGTGAATTATAGAACTTTTGCTTATCATTTATATTCCAGTTATGTTAATAAGCCGTTTTAATTTTCGGACATAGATCATAATTATTAACATACTCCAAATTTAATAATACTACTTAATTTACTGCTGTGATGTTATGCAAATGAGCTTATCCGTCACATTAATCATTCGAAAAAATATATTTTGTTTATTACTTGTGCTAAGGGCAGTATCACATTATGACATACAACTCAGGCCTTTTATCTTTATTTATAGGTACTTAATATCTTCATTGGCTGGCCTCTCTGTCTATCTTGCTACCTATCAATAGTTACTATGGAAACATGCACCATAACTTTGTCATTCTTAAGTGATGTTTTACTTATCTTCATAAGATCCAGATTATATTTGAAAAGTAAATTGGTTTCACCTCTAGGGTTTTTTTTCTGCTCTTTTTCAGTATTTTTCATATTGACCCTTGAAGGGAAGCTTTATATTATGAGCTCAGAAATCGTTGAGAAAACCAACATAGAAGCAAAATAATCGTAGATTATTTAATAAAGTTGTACTATTAAGGAATATTATTAAGGTAAGCATAATAATATGACATTCCTAAAGCCAATAATAAAACCAACATCCAAGCAGAGAGTAATCAAAGATTATGTAATAAAAGTCATACAAGGAATGGCAAAGATAACTAGCAAAACACTCGTGGATGATATAAAGTATGCATTTCCTTTCGGCCAAAGGGACACTATCTGCTTCTCGAGTCTGCGTCATGAATGGGTGTCATTTCTATCACGAGGACGTTATTGTTCTCGCCTAAGTGGCAACACTTCCTCAAGGCAGTGTAAACAGACTTTGATCTCGATTCAAACATGACCCCAATGCCACTAATGAGAGATTTCCTTCTCGGAAAATTGGAATTCTATACACGTGGGTCTCTCTCTCTCTCTCTCTCTTCTCTCTCTCTCTCTCTCTCTCATCTATATATATATATTTTGCTTCCATGCCCACCACAATTAGGCGGGAACCCCCCATTGTTTTCCAGTTCCAATAACATCCTTCTTCCGGGTAACCCGGGTTCATCCAGCAACTTCGGATCATCTGTTGGGTCTCTAGATCAACCATCAATTTTCAGTGTAATTCATGTTAATTGATTTCATTTAATAGATAAATTAACTTGGGAATTCCCCCTAAGATTAGATTAACATCAATGGAATTGAGATCTGCATTTTCAAGAGGGTATTTTGTATTATCGTATTATAATAAGATCTGGACATTGTTAAATATATAATCGTTTTGCCACTTTTATTCTTCACCTATTGAATTTCGGGAATATCTAGAAGAGTTGTTTCAGCCAAGGGTACTGTGTTCAGCAAGATGGGGTGCCTCCACACTGGGGTTTTGGTTGTTCGTAACTTTCTGGATGCAACCTCCCCCCCCCCCCCCCCCCCACAACTTCCCCCAACCACTGGATTGGGAGAGATGGCCCAACTGAATGGCCACCACGTTCACTAGACATTACCCCTCTTGATTTTTTCTTTGGGGTTATATCAAGGATAAAGTGTACAGTACACCAGTACCTAATGTTGAGACCTTAAAAGCAAGGATAACAGCAGCTCTAGCAACGGTAAATACGGTGATGTTCGAGAATACCTGGCGTGAGATAGAATTCGTTCGCTTAGACATACTCCGGGCAACAAAGGGGCACATGTTTGAAATTATTATAATGTGAAAAAAACTTTAGTCATTGTTGTTGAAATTGAAGAAAAGCTTATACTTCTAATCTTTTTAAGCTTATACTTCTACCTAAAAAGATTGTGTAATAAAGGTCTAAAATCCGGGAAAGATTTTATGGACACCATGCAGTACATTAAGTTCAATCAGATTACCAGTTTCATAAGGAAAATCACATAAACTAAAGACAAAATAAGCTTTAGGATTAACATAAAATAACAAGTAGAAATCCCTGCTGTAAGAAAAATTTATGCTCGCGCTGCAGTGATGGTAGTATGCAGATTATCACAGATACTTCATTTCAATTTAAAAGGAATTTATGTTCAATTTTTCACACTATGCCGATTGCTAGAGAAATTACCATTTTGCTTTAAGTGTGGCAAAGCCCTTTCGTTGACTGTGAAAATGTTTGACATTTATAAAGTGGATAACTAAAAATACTTTCCCTTATATTTGAATTTTTCCATGATACTAAAGAAATTTTAATTTTAGACAACAAAACCAATTATGATCAACCTGAATATATTTCTTCCTTCATCCAATCAAGGCTGTGGAAACTGAAGAAAAAAAAATTCCAATTTAATATCAGTGAAAAAGAAAAATCTTGAAAAGAATTTCCTTACGTTTTATCCTCGGCTTTCATTTATTTTTTTTTACAGCGGCTTAACTTACAGATACGATTCAACTTAAGAATACACGGAAGTCTACATTTTTCCCGAAACTGTGATACATATCCGATATGCAAAAGTTTATGCATGTTTCCTTACAGCTGTAACGCTGTTCGATTCTTTTCCTTTTCCAACGGAATCCAGATTCATTGAAGAACTCGTGTTTGAAATGAAGACTTAACATATTTTGAAGGCGATTTGTTACAGAGGACCGCCAGATACAGCGAGGATATGGATGGAACAATATTAATACAGGAGGCTTGGAGAGAGAGAGAGAGAGAGGAGAGAGAGAGAGAGAGAGAGAGAGAGAGAGAGAGTTTCAGAACCACAACAGACGTCCTGGCATAAGAGAGAGAGAGAGAGAGAGACTTAAATTGACAGAACCATCAGTACACATTCTCTTTATAAATGAGAGAGAGAGAGAGAGAGAGAGATTTTCATTCGAACAGACACCCAGTTATTAGAGAGAGAGAAAGAGTTTCAGAACCAACAGCAATACGGCCTGGCAGAAGAGAGAGAGAGAGAGAGAGAGGTGGGGGGCCAGTTGGTTGGGGGTAGACGTCCTCGAACTCCCATTGCTTTCGGGATGTCCAAAAACTCTCCTTCACAGGATATCTTATTTCCTTCTCATCTCTGGCGTTTCTGGAACCAAGTCCCGATTTGGGCATCTAGTGTTCCGGCTGTGTGGAGGTTCCGTTGTCTGGAATGTTTCACGGAAGACTGGATTCGGAAGTCGACTTTCCAGAGGTATGAACTTAGCGAGTTTCTTAAGATTCCTCTGACCCTTTCGCCTGTGTTGAGGAAAATGAAAGAGAAAGGCTCCAAGACTATTCTATGAGGGAGAAATGTTTAAAAATAGTGATAAAAGCCTCTGACCACGTGAGAGCTTAAAATACAACAAAAGACCACCCCTATACAGAAAGCATGTTAAGAAATATGATTATGAAAACTGTTTAAACAATGTATGAAATGAGAATGAATAGCACCATATATTCTGTGTTCGTAACTAAGTCAAAAGTCAAACATTTAACTTAAGTGGTCGACTGTTTGGATGTGTAGAGTCCATCACTTTGTCCTTCTAAAAACCTTGAATGTTTGTCTGTTCGTCTGTCTGATTTGTTTGGGCAGCATGTCATTGGATTTAAAATAGATCATGAAGAAGGCTTCGGCAAATATTTGTGGGGAGGGGGGATCTCGTGTTGGAAATCTGACTTGCTGCTGTACCGTGACTTTGAGAATTTAAAGCGATGAACTCATATGTTTAAATAGATCAGTTTCTTGTGCGAAATTCTCGGATTCCCAGGCAAAACTGCAATTTTCGTCCTTTTAGCCATGATTTAAAAGTATTCTTAATGTGTGTGTATGTGTGTGTGCACACACTTGAACACTTGAGCAGTTAATCATGTATTTCACGCTCAGTATCAGTTGAGTATTTTATCATCATCAAAAACTTCTTTAGGTCAAGAGTTGTTGCACTTATGTCCCATTATGCCTAGAAGTTTAGTGAAAACTTCAGTAATTGATATAATTATATGTCAGGGAGTAATCAACTTGTTTTTGAGCACTTTTCTCTGATAACTTTCTTGAAATGAGGCCAATTATTTTTATTATGAAAGCTTTTTTTGCATAATGTTTTGTTTAGAGTCCTTGTTTAGGTATAAGGTTTCAATGTGGGAGTGAAATTTTTTCAAGAAAACCTTTGACAAATTATTCTTCAGGTAGTTTGAATACATTTTTAAATGACGTATACTCCTTCATTTTGAATTATATATTCTGGCTTCATTATATTTTTGTTTTAAAGTACATATTCCTAATATATTGTAGTTTTTTTTATTAAAAATAATCGTGTCCCTGTTTCATTCTGGTGAAGAACGCATTATATTTCATTATGACCGGTTACTTCCCGCTGCTCTTTTCGTTTCTTGTATCGCTGTCGGAAATGAATTGATAATGAATAAGGATGAACGTTTTGTACGCGTGTTTTCTATACAGAAGGGAATAGTTATGTTTCAATAACAGTAATGCAGAATCCTTCTATAACAGCGAAGTAGAATTCATGTTGACTGCAGGTCATCGTCATTGTTAAAAAAGGAAGCCAGGTGCCATTATTATATTCCACATCTTGAAGACTGTGCGATTTCTGCAATGACTGACAGAATCGTTAAGTCAGATCTGCACTGAATGAAATCCAAGTCTGAATCCTGCTACCATGATCCCAGCCAAGTAAACGTTAGGAAAAATGGTTTAACTTGAAGCAGTTATCAAGTGTTAAACATTTTTTCTTGATTAGGATGATTCAGAAAATCCAAATGGTGAAAATAACTACTTCATATTTTCTTATGTTACATTTCTCAATCTTTCTTTTTCCTGTTCTGAAAAACTGATTCATAAAGTATATTTGAACATTTGATTGAAACGGAATTCATATCCTGTTTTTTTTTTTTTTATTTATCTTTTCTAATAAAACCAGAGTATAGATTTCCAACCTCTTAATCAACTTCCCAAATGTTCATTATATTCCTGTAGCTTTCAGAACAGAAAAACGAGGAATACGAGAGATACTGATTCGTTAGCATTTATACCAATTGGATTTTCTAGATCATTCTTATCAGGGAGAGACTGAAGTGAGTGACAACCAATCTCGCTGGGCCTGCGGCGTCTGGAGGAGGAGGAGGTAGGGGAGGAGGAGGATGGAGGTAGGAGGAGGAGGAGGCGGAGGGAGGAGGGATTCTTTGGCTTTGGGGATCTTGTCAGGAAGAGATCATGTGTGTCATAGCTTTCGTCATGGATCATCGCGGTCTAATGAAAGAGTGAGAGGAGATCGAACGCTTTCTGTCGAGTCGTGATTGATTCTTAGCGTGTATGCAGTAACATTTGTTTACTTCCATTGTGTTGATGATTATCTCGCTATGCATTTGATTCAAGAGGTTCATAGCAAACTTGCTATTGGTGTCTTGACCTGATTAGTCGCCTTTCGTTTTGTTTTGGACTGCTTCCTGATTCTCTAGATTACTTATTTTCACATTTATGTCTCCTTTTTCTGTATTTCTGTTTACCTCCTCTTGCTTCTTCCTAATGAAAGCGTAATGTTTTGGAAGCTGGAATTGAATTCAGTGAGCGTTTTTGGTGGGCTGTTTCATTTGAATAGGGTTCGGGTTCATCTTCGGAATAATGATAATAATTTTAGTTGCGTCGTTTAGGTTTTATTCTTTTTATCCTGTCTAATGGTGTCCATTAGACAGCATAAAAAGTGATCCTTAATGTTTGCAGTACCTTCAAAGCTTTGAAGAAACAAATAAAATTGTCTCTTTTTATCAGACACATTTTTTGGTTTTCTTCGATCGAATCATGTTCGCTTCCACAGGTATTATGTGAAACGAGTCCTTTTTACCACCACTTCCAGGTATTGTGTCCAGTAAATTTCTAGAAAGGAAAATAATGGTTCTGATAATGAAAAGTAAATTTGCTGTCTGCCATTGTTGTGATACAAAACGAAGTTCTCTGCCCCTGTTCCAGCTCCTGTTCACTGCAAGATCTCCCACAAGCGATGTTCGTTTCTTTGAAGCTTCATAAATCTTGGTCGGTTCAATAACTAAGCAGATTTTGTTGTAAGTGACCCCAATACTTTCGTCATGTATTTCTTCAGGTCCTTGGTTCTGTGTATCCTTAATGAAGACATTATTTTTATTAAGACATTAAAAAGTTTCCCTCGGCTGTTTACTTTGTGGAAGTGTCTTGTTGGTAACTCTGATTTTCACTTCAACTGTAGATCTGCAAGGCAGAATCCAGTTTATACCTCCTTTTTTTCCAAATGGGTCACCTTGAACTCTCGAATTTTTTAAACAGTAGTATCGAATTCACATAGTTTTGGGGACAACTGACACTCGTATGGAAATTATGCAAGGTAAGTGCGCCTATCATGAGTTAGATGTGATTTCCATTATAAAGGCAGAAATTAAATCTTATGTCTTTTGATGGCTAAGTACATTAAGTCACTCTCTCCCATAGGCTTCAGTCCGAATCAAGATTAGAACACTTATCACATGCAATTCCTTTTGGGCTTCTGTTTTCTCATGATATAGTACATTCTATATTTATGTTTTTTGTTACTTAATGTTTGAAAATATAAAGACATCAAATGGAAAATTAGTGGCAAGCTAACACAGTACTTCAATATATATATATATATATATATATATATATATATATATATATATATATATATATATATATATATATATACATATACATATACATACATATGTGTAAATAAAGGTATAAGCCACAAAGGAAAAATAAACAACGGAGTTTTTTCAAGATCTTTCGACTCAACGTCCTTTACTCAGCAGATAATTTATCTGCTGAGTAAAGGGCGTTGAGTCGAAAGATCTTGCAGAAACTCCGTCGTTCATTTTTCCTTCGTGGCTTATACCTTTATTTATGGATATATCACGTTCCCAAACTCTCGTGATTCAGTTATACATACATATGTGTGTGTATTTAAAAAAAGTATAGTGTCGTAGATTTACCGGTAGATGTGTTTGTTTAGTAAATACCAGTTAGAATAATATATTTTTTTAAATCCCATGGTCCATGTGAGTTCAGAGGGACATCATGCATATCGCACGTAATTATTATTCCTTTGTTTTATTTACAATAATATGCAGTAGTTTTTAGGACGTTACAGCGTTTTCTAACAATGTACCGGAAGGAATGTCATTGAATCTAGGTTTATTAATGAAGCTCAGTGAAGCTCTTTCACCCCAACACTGACGTGCCTCGGATTTGAATGTCTCCTGCGTTCGCGCCCAGGTACAGGTAAATCAATTATCGAGAAAAAATTCCCCTTCGGTTAAGCATATATGAAAATATATTAATTCCGAGGTAGAGCGAATTAGATATTAAAGGACATTGTAGCTCGATGTATGTATATGAATCACGGTAATGTGATATGACTTATGTAAATGCTACGTGTTGTCAAAAAGCGCTACTTACACTACCGGAGTCGAGGCGGGTTGATGTTGTCTCCAAACCAACGAATACCTCAGCGCGAGAGGTATTTGAGGGTGAGAGACGACATAAACTTTTGGGCCTCTCGCGGTGGTGGGGTGGAAGAGCTTCACTGACGTGCCTGGATTTGAATGTCTCCTGTGTTCGCCCGCCTAGGTACAGGTAAATCTATTATCGAGAAAAAAAATTCCCCTTCTTCGTTAAGCATATATGAAAAATATATTAATTCGAGGTAGAGCGAATTAGATATTAAAGGACATTGCAGCTCGATGTATGTATATGAATCACGGTAATGTGATATGACTTACATATATATATATATATATATATATATATATATATATATATATATATATATATATATATATATATATATATATATATATATATATATATATATGTGCTTTAATATCCAATTCGCTCTACTTCGGAAATAATATATCTTTATATATGTTAACCGAAGGGGAATGTTTTAGTTGATAATAATTTCGCCCTCTCGTGGGTCCGAACCAGCGCCCAGCGGACTTGGGAGAAATCAGGACTTCAGTGACGTTATCGATTTGGTAGAGCGAATTGGATGTTAAAGGACATTTTTAGCTCGATGTATGTATATGAATCACTGTGATTTGTTAAAGATTCATTATATATATATATATATATATATATATATATATATATATATATATATATATATATATATATATATATATATATATATATATATATATATATATATATATATATATATATGTATATATGTATATATATATATATATATATATATATAATATATATATATATATCCATATATACGCATTGTCTTCATTCTCTCTCTCTCTCTCTCCTCTCTCTCTCTCTCTCTCTCTCTCTCTCTCTCGTACAACTGTTTCTGGTGCAATTCCAGCAGTATAATTTCCAAATGTGCCGCATAAATTAAAGTAGCGGCAAAGTATTTGGCGGCCAGTTAATTAGGATAACGGAAATTTATTGTTATTCGGTGGATACTTTGAGTCCTGGAGAGAGAGAGAGAGAGCGAGAGAGAGAGAGAGAGAGAGAGAGAGAGAGAGAGAGAGAGAGAGAGAGATGCCGAATTTCTTCTACTTCAAAGCTTAAATGCCTAGTCGGGATCGCTGTATTAAGGAACCTTTTCCAGCTATTTTAACAGTCACTGAAAGTCTGATTTCATCATTCGTTATGGAATATGTTTTTCCAGTAACTATATTGGATTCAAACATATGCAACATAAATAAAATATCCCATATGGTTTAGAATATTCTTTTTTTTATTTCGTGTGGAATAATAATAATAATAATAATAATAATAATAATAATAATAATAATAATAATAATAATAATAATAATAATAATAATAATATTAATAATAATAATAATAATAATAATATTAATAATAATAATAATAAATAAATTATTATTATTATTATTATTATTATTATATTTTTTTTTTTTGCCTCTTCACAGTCCTCCAATTCGACTGGGTGATATTTATAGTGTGGGGTTCCGGGTTGCATCCTGCCTCCTTAGGATCCATCACGGTTTCTTATATGTGCCGTTTTCTAGGATCACATCTTCTGCATTAGTCCTGGAGCTACTTCAGCCTCTAGTTTTTCTAGATTCCTTTTCAGGGATCTTGGGATCCGTGCCTAGTGCTCCCTATGATTATGGGTACGATTTTCCACTAGCATAACCCATATCCTTCTTATTTCTATTTTCAGATATTGATACTTATCCATTTTTTCCCTTTCTTTCTCTTCAACTCTGGTGTCCCATGGTATTGCGACGTCAATGAGTGATACTTTTCTTCTTGACTTTGTCAATCACGGTCACGTCTGGTCTATTTGCACGTATCACCCTATCTGTTCTGATACCATAGTCCCAGAGGATCTTTGCCTGGTCGTTTTCTATCACTCCTTCAAGTTGGTGCTCGTACCACTATTACTGCAAGGTAGCTGATGTGTCTTGCACAGGCACCAGTGGAGGGCTTTTGCCACTGAATCATGCCTCTTTTTGTACTGGTTCTGTGCAAGTGCCGAGCATTCGCTTGCTATGTGGTTTATGGTTTCATTTTTTCGTATTGCACTTCCTACATATGGGAGAGATGTTATTTCCGTCTATCGTTCTTTGAACATATCTGGTTCTTAGGGCCTGATCTTGTGCCGCTGTTATCATTCCTTCAGTTTCCTTCTTTAGCTCTCCTCAGTAGCCATTTGCCATGTGTCATCGCTGGTCTAGTTCTTTAGTCTGTCTCATGTATTGTCCGTGCATTGGTTTGTTGTGCCAATCCTCTGCTCTGTTTGTCATTCCCTGCCTGTCTCTGTATATTTCTGGGTCTTCGTCTACTTTTATTAGTCCTTCTTCCCATGCACTCTTTAGCCACTTCGTCTTACAATGGTTTTCAGATATTGCCCCAGTGCTCTGTTCTCGATGTTGACGCAGTTCCTCTCCCTCCTTCCTTTCGTGTTATGTATGTATGTATGTATGTATGTATGTATTAATTATTATTATTATTATTATTATTATTATTATTATTATTATTATTATTATTATTATGATTATTTTATTTTTGTTTTTGGGTTTATCACAGTCCTCCAATTCGACTGGGTGGTTAGGTTAATTATAGTGTGGGGTTCCGGGTTGCATCCTGCCTCCTTAGGAGTCCATCACTCTTCTTACTATTATTATTATTATGATTATTATTATCATTATTATTTTAATATTATTATTATTATTATTATTATTATTATATTATTATTATGCTGCCTGTATTGCGTATACGTTCCGTGATCTTTCCTTCGATGGTTCAAATTCCTTTCGAATAATAATCTCCTATATTGTCTTGATCGCACCTACCCACTCAGCGGGAATCAGCGAATGGCCAAATTTATGTCGGCACTTTATCCCAACAACGGCTGAGCGCGAAAAAAAATTCCCACGATTAATAATGGAGTAATTTCACAACATGCAATTTCGACTCCCGTAACGGGAAATCATTACGGAACATTGTGGCACATTTCATTATGTTTTGGTTACTGTCTGGACCTTTATTATTATTATATTAATATATTATTATAATAATTTCCTTTTTCTGATTTACTCCGTAAGGATGCTTGATATTATTTCGTAAATAAAAGCCCTATACAGTCGTCTAATATAGATTTGTATATATCTTACGAACTATAATACCTAATATCCTTGGACTAAAATGAAAATGGATATGTGTTCTTTTTTTACATGAATGATGAAGGTAGTTTTGAGAATAAAATATCTCCTTTGATGCTTGTAACCTTCGCCTATTTGACAAGACATCAAACCGTCTTTTCTCTAAGTTTCGAAACGACGATAGCAGAGATTCTGGAGTTTTGAGGATGAAATGGCGGCTTTTGGATATTTCACCCCCCCACCCCATCATTTGTCTGAATCATCTATTGGTTGTCTCCTCAAAAACTCATGTTTTTGCTTAACCTATTCTATTATATGTGTCTTCTAAATAATTATATATATGGTATATATATAATATATATATATATATATATATATATTATATATATATATATATATATCTAATATATATATATATATATATATATATATATATATATATATATTATATATCTATATATATATATATATATATATATATATATATATATATATATATTATATTATATAATATATATATATATATATATATATATATATATATATATAATATATATATATATAGTATACACACGCAAACAGTAAGTTACTAATATTTGATATTCAATTCGCGCTACCTCGGGCATGTCACCAAAGGGGAATTATTTGGAGGGTAAATGGTTTGGTACCTAAGTGGCTCGAACACCTGTCAGTAGAAACCAACGACTTCCAGTCCACGTTCTAGACCATTGGGCCGTCAAGAGAGGTCTAAAGTGATGCCGACTCTACAGTAGATATATCCACGGTCTAGGTATATACCTAGACCGTGGATATACCCATCGAGTGCGATTATGTGCGGTATCTGTATATAAAGTATCATGGTGATGTCACAAGAATTCCAACATACCAGTCAGCTGCATTGGTGGGGATGGGTTGATGCCGACGCTAAGAATAAATCCCGGACTCGACGGGGATATGCATAGTAGCATCGGCAATAACTTATACCTCTCTTGATAGCCAAATGGTTAAGAAATTATGAACTTTCTCTTGGTTACATGACTTCATATAATGAAATTTTCTCGAGAGGTTATTTACATTCCATAAAAATGTTTTTCATTTCCCTTTTAATTCATACACCGTTATAATTAGGATTTCGTTTTTATTATAAAAGTTTTTAGTGTAAACTTAATTTGGTAGCTTTTTGGTGTAAACTTCCAGCTATTAGTAGTTTTTTGTGTAGGCTTTGAATTGTTAGTAGTTTTTTTGTGTAAGCTTCTTAACATTGGTAGTTTTGTATATATACTTCTAACCACTTGTAGTTTTTTGTGTAAGCTTCTAACCATTCGTAGTTTTTTTATAT
>NC_087216.1:63754717-63774717 GCF_015104395.2 Macrobrachium nipponense
TATTGATTACTTCTGTATTGGTTGGCTTGGATTTGAATTCGTTATTTCTTTTCTACTTTGCTAGTAGTGTCTTTATTATAACCGTATTATTAATGGTTAAACTAAGCACTGGAAAGTGTGTCTTTTAGAATATCAAACACAATCTCGATAAAAATAAAGTAAGCGTGTTTTGAAATGGCGAAGTGATAAATGTTGACTCATTGAAAGGTCTGTCTTTGGTGTTGATTTGGCTGGCTTCGCCAACTTGGATTGCCATCAATCAATCAATCCAGTTGTTTTCCAAATTTTGAGGAACTTCTGTAGTTCAGTGTTTTGGGGAACGTCAACTTGATTTATGTTAATGAGTGATAGTTTTTCATTAATTATGCGGTTGTCAAAGCATAATATGTAAGGAATAATCTTTTATAAAATTGATTATTCTAAGAGGCATAAACCCCAATTTACTGAACAATCTGAAAAAAAAATTGGTGGCTGAATAAAAAACTTTCAATGCATTAATTACAAACATTTTAGCGATCAACAAAAAATAGGGTTACTTTCATTTAACTCCACAAACTTTTATACGATTTTTCATAATTCATTTTCTGCGCGTGAAAACTCCCAGAGGAAATTCTTCCCTAGATGTCTTCTTCCTTGTGAGTTCTCTTTGCTTCCATCTTTTGCGCTGAATTTTAAGACCTTTGTAGATCTTAGAATCGATGGTCGATTTTCATTTTCGATTTCAGATAATGTTTGCGAACAAATGTGGTCAATTCCTCATGAAAAGTGTCGAATATTATGACCCTGGGAGCTCGTTACTCTTCTCGTTTTGCTTCATAAAAATAGGTTATGTTCATAGTGAATACTAAGAAGTCTCATTACATACTTCACCAGCACACACTATGAACACTTTCTTTTAGACTGTTTTGTATTACGTACTTTTTCAGCTTATATACACGAGTTTAAACTTTCCTATTTTATTGAATGAAACATCTGTGCTTTTAGTTTTAATTTCAATAGAAATAAATTATAACTTAATGACATCATTATCATTTATGAAATTTGTATTTTTTATATGCCACAATTAAAAGTTTGCCTTCCTTTTCCTTTTGGATGTTTCGTATTCACTTTCTGGTTTTCGTTATATTATTATTTTCACTTCCTCATTAACTAGAAGTGTCCTCGTGAAAAAAGTGGAAAATTATTTCTTAACTGAATTAAAGTTTCTTTTGTCGTGC
The DNA here is from genome assembly GCF_015104395.2 of Macrobrachium nipponense. Classification (NCBI taxonomy): domain Eukaryota; kingdom Metazoa; phylum Arthropoda; class Malacostraca; order Decapoda; family Palaemonidae; genus Macrobrachium; species Macrobrachium nipponense. The sequence continues at coordinate 63,755,935 of NC_087216.1, forward strand.
TTTTGGATAATACAATTGATCCACTTCATACTTCCCTTGGTCATTTTCAGGCGAACTTCAAATTGAAATAAACCCTATTATTTACACCTTGACACTAAATGAATAAGTTCCAAATGACTTTAATGTTAACCAATTCCTGTATGAACTAAGAAGACTCGTATCCTTTTACCTCCAAGAATCTGGACCCTGGATATGCTTCCAGAGTGAAACGTTTGCCTTCCTCTTCTTCCTCGACCACCCTCCCCCAGTTCCCCAGTTCCCCTTTCCCTCTCTCCTCATTCCCCCACCCAGACACTTCGTATCTTTTCGACGTTCTTCGAGTGTTCTAGAATCGAAGGTCTGGGTACAAAAGCCGTGGGACGCTTTCTTCGAAAGGAGAGAGAAGCATCGCACTATGGAAAGTAACTTGACTTCGAGTTGTTTATAAATGGCTGCTGTTGACAGATATCCCCAACAGCCTCCAGAGGAAAGGTTCCTGTGGTTACAAGTGCTTAGCTTCCGGTTTCTCTACGATCCCTTTTATAGCATCGTCTATTCGTCTTCGGAGAGTTATATAAAACGTTCGAAGTGACCTCAACTGACCTCGGTGATTGTTTAAAATATTTGTTGACTTGGGACTGCTTTTGGCTGGGCTTACTTCGAGAAAAGTAAAAATTTTGAACTGCTGTTGAGTGTCTTTGTTCCCTGTTGTTCTGTAAACCAGGTTTAAGTCTTGTAATTTATTCTGGGTGAGTCAGCCAGATTCTCTGCTTTCTGTGTTGACATCACGCTCGGATGAGTTGTGAATTATAACCAGAGTTTCTTTTCATAATTGTATTTTCTGTTTCTTGCTGAATTTGTCTCATACTTTTCAATTATTTCTATGTAACTCATATCTCATATTTCCCTCTTCTTTTCTAAATTACATATTTCAAGTTTAATGTTTCGTCCAGTTTTTCTCCCATATTTTAAAACTGAATATAGGTTCAATTTTTATTGGTATTTAGGTATATTACTGAAAATTCTAAATATGATTTATTGAACCTTTATTACAATGTTTTATTTTTATCTTCCTGGTAATTACAGATATGGAGTTGGAAAATAATGAATGTGTAAAGAAAGCAGAAGAAAATTCTTTGAATAGATAGAGGATCAAGCTAATTCTTATTGCATTTTTTTCTCCCACCTTTACATTCCATTTTCAATTGAACAAAAGTGTTTCCTTCCTACAAAAGAATCGAAAGCCTTACATACGGAGTTCATCTTGGAGAGATCCTCACGTGTTTGAAATTTACCATACTTTTTGAATCAAGGAAAGATATTTTGTCGCTTGTTTTATATACTGCAAGAGCCAGAAGGAAATATTAAAGGGGATGAGTAAAGCGCTTTCGTGTAGAAAATTGTGTATTGTACCGTGAAGAAGTGTACACTATATTACATATTTGCACGAAAGCGCTTGCTTCTTTGCTTGTTAAGATTTCCTTCTGGCTCTTGCAGTACAAAATATTTAGTTGCGTGATTATTGTGACAGTAGAAAACATCTTTTTTATATGCATGTGGATATTCATTTTTTTTGGGGGGGCTGTGCATTTATATAAAACTACCCTGATTTTCCCCATGTTCCATTGATGTTCTTTTAAACACATGTTTACATAGAGTCATTCTTTAGGGATACTTACTGTTGACTCAGTCTTGATCCGTGGGCATGTATAATAATAATAATGGTATTAGTAATAATAACTTAATAATAATAATAATAATAATTAATAATAAAATAACTAATAATAATAATAATAATAATAATATATATATATAATATATATATCTATATATATATATATATATATATATATATATATATTATATATATATATATAATATATACATATATATATATATTATATCTTATTATATATATATATATATATATATAAATATATATATATATATATATATATATATATATATATATATAATATAATAACCGCATTATGGGTCTAATTCTATCTATTTTTCTTCGTTAAACAAAAAAAAATATATAAAGAGCAATTCCCAGATATAGATCCTTTCGTATGGAATCCCACGGCATAACTCTAGGCAACCCTGGGTTCACTTAGCGATATTTATCTGTGGTCTTGCGTTGGATTTTGGGCGAGAGTACATCGATGAGAAGGCATCTTTTGGGAGTCTCCAGAAACTGCCATTATTATTATTATTATATTATTATTATTATTTTATTAAAAGTAATGGCTACTTCAGCAGCGTTACACTTGTAGAGATTCTTCTCTATTTGCGAATAGCGGCTTTTTCCGTGCTACTTAACAGGCTAGTAGAGCGCCTATAGAGGTCATGGTAAAATACAGGGTCAAAAATAGGTGTATATATTTGAATTTTACAGATAAACTATGATACCATAGTCATCAAAGTCATTAACGATTTTCTCTCTCTCTCTCTCTCTCTCTCTCTCTCTCTCTTTCTTAAAGCGAGCTTTCGTCTGGAGCTGCCAGACATCCTCGGGCTGGGAAGCTGAGGGTGGACTGATCTTGGTGCGGTGTCCGTCCTCCTTATATCTGTGGCTGACAGCAGGGGGTCTGCCCCATGCTTGTCTCCTATTGGCTGGTGGCGGTGAGTCTTGTTTTCATTGGCTGCCTGAGCAGGTCTCAAGCCACTTTCTTCGGGCCGATGGTTGCGTTGCAGCATATCCTGCAGCCGCCTGGACCTCCTAAGCGGCGCTGTAACATTGATGGGCGTTGCGCTACGCTGTGGGACGTCACGGCTACTTTGATTTCCATCGGCTGCAGGAGTACCTCGTTCGGGGGCGTTGTCATCCATAGAGTTGTCATGATCGGTGGTGTCATTGTGGTGGCAGGTCTTCTCATACTCGTAGGGAGGAGAAATTCTTCCTGCGTCGTATTCAGATTAGGTTTTATTTGCTGGATGAGTAGCGCCTCCAGCAGGCGCAACCGCCGACGGGCATCAGGGGCCTTCCCGATGATCTTCGTGTTCTTTATGATGACATCTCGGGAGATGGCCTCGTGATGTTTGGTGCGGGCGTGATTCTTTATAGCCCCCTCTTGGGCGTGGCACGAGAGTCTCTTCGACAGTCGCATGGTAGTCATACCTACGTAGGCGCCGCTGCATTCGCGGACTGGGCATGTATACTGGTACACTACATGCGTCTGCTTCAGGGGTTCTCGTGCCTGTGGAGAGGGGTTATTTTCATAAAAAGATCGCGCGTCCTCCGATTCTGGTAATATATGATTAGGTCGATATTCTTGGTGTCGTCAGTCGGGGATACATTATCAGAAATAATTTTCTTAATGGCGTCCTCTTCTTCACGGTAATGGGAACTCATGAAGGCTTTGTAGTACAGCTTGATATTATCCTGGGGGCGGGGCTGCGGGCTCTCACTACCGTACCATTTCTCCAGGGCTGTGCGGACTTCCTTGCTGATTAATTTATTTGAGTACCCGTTATTCACAAGTACTTGGGAGGCGCGGTCGAGTTCCTGGTGAGTGTCCTGCCAGGTTGAGCAGTGGGAGAGGGCCCTCCTGACGAAGGCCCTGACGGTGGTGCTTTTGAATCTGGCGGGGCACTCGCTGTCTCCGTTGAGGCAAAGTCCTAAATTGGTTTTCTTTGTGTAGACTGAAGTACGGAGACCGTCTTCCGTCTTGCTTACAAGGACGTCGAGGAAGGGGAGCCGATCGTCGGAGCTGCGTTCGACGTGTAGTTCAGCACACTACACTGCTGAAATGCTGACGGAGGGCTTCTACCTCATCCTCGGCGTCGACTTGCACAAAGATGTCGTCAATATAACGTCCATATCTGCGGGGTTGCTGCATCCTGGCAAAGACCCGTTCCTCCACGGTGCCCATATAAAAGTTAGCGAAGAGAACCCCAGTGGGGAGCCCATCGCCACGCCGTCCTTTTGGCGGAAACATCTGGCCACGAGGACGGACACCGCACCAAGATCAGTCCACCCTCAGCTTCCCAGCCCGAGGATGTCTGGCAGCTCCAGACGAAAGCTCGCTTTAAGAAAGAGAGAGAGAGAGAGGAGAGAGAGAGAGAGAGAGAGAAAAATCGTTAATGACTTTGATGACTATGGTATCATAGTTTATCTGTAAATTTCAAATATATACACCTATTTTGACCTGATATTTTACCATGACCTCTATAGGCGCTCTACTAGCTGTTTAAGTAGCACTGAAAAAGCCGCTATTCGCAAAATAGAGAAGAATCTCTACAAGTGTAACGCTGCTGAAGTAGCCATTACTTTTAATAAAGTATGCTTGAGAGAGGGTCTGCTTCCTAAGTACACTATTATTATTATTATTATTATTATTATTACTAATACCATTATTATCATTATTATACATGCCCACGGATCAGACTGAGTCAACAGTAAGTATCCCTAAAGAATGACTACTATATAAACATGTGTTTAAAAAGAAAATGATAACTGTTATTCTCGTAAATATGAATATATATATATATATATATATATATATATATATATATATATATATATATGTGTGTGTGTGTGTGTGTGTGTGTATATATATGTATATATATATATATATATATATATATATATATATATATATATATATATATATATATATATATATATTCATATTTTATTTACGAGAATAACAGTTATCATTCTGCAGTTCTGTACCTCCCAGGGTCGTCGTGTTTGTTAAACTTCGGACCACCGCCATCGCGTTGCCCTGAAACATTCTTCAACTTTTCCTCACCACCCCTCCTCCCCCTCCTCCCGTCATCCAGTCCTATCCAACATAGCCCCACCTCTCACCACCACAGTCCAGAGACCCTTACTCAGAAAACCATTCAAAGTTGGCTTTCATCATTCCTCGAGTTTTATGCATCGAAAGGTCCTCCAGAAATACACCAGAAGAAGCTTTCTTCGAAAGCGGGAAGATATCACAACGGTCAGATAATAACAGCTTCGAATTATCTTGCTTCCGGTTTCGTTACTATAAAGATTTTGTTCGTTCAATTGCCCAAAGGAAGAAGTTCCTCGATTTGGATCGCTCAGGTCAATTGGTGTGCGTTCGAAAGGCTCAGTATAGTTTCGTCTTATTATCTTCCTTCTTTGTCTTTCCTTTTTCTTTGAATACTGTGGCAATATTTCACTTCAAATTTCAGACAAACGAATAACCTTCACTTTCGAATCTATAACGTAAAAACATATCGGAGAAATTATTCAGAAAATGATGATTAAATAAGTAAAAATGATAGAAAAATAGACTGGTCACAGCATTTCTTGAGTCTCACGATTCCTTATTTCATCACTTACTCTGTTGGTGCCATCAGCCACTCCAGGGACTCTCAGAAAACATTTACAACTATCCTGCCATCACAGCGGTCCAATAAGAAGGGCCTGGTGCAAGTTCCTTTGGCCCTTCTGCTCTCTCAGTCCTTTCCTTCGTCTGTGTTTGAGGTGTTATGAGGCGACACCTTTCCATCTCCGTTTTGAAAGGATATTCATTAATCCCTCTAATGTGAATGAATATTAAGTTGCCAAAAAGCAGAAAAAGTTGACCCATTATCTAAGCAATGTAGACGAAATGGCGAAAGGAAATGTGAAGAAGACGAGGAGTCCACCAAACTGATGAAGGAAATAGAAAGATGAAAACGCTCCACAAATTTTCTCTGTGAACAAGTGCCGACTGACCCCATATGACCTTATTCCATTACCAGTTAAGATCATCGAGGTTCGCATTCATTTCTCTTCCGTATTAGGAGAAATTACTCAGAGGTTAAAATGAAACGAGGGTATTCAATCCAGAAGGTCTAAGCTAACAAAATGAGCGAATACGGAGTTTAGAGGAGCATTGGTGTATAAGAGATTGATGCAAGGACCTTGCGTTGTCAGCACGAATAGCACCAGAAAAATCGGTTTTCAGTTTCACTGTGGGAATAAGACACGCCAAATACACACATAGTTTCAGTAAATGAAGGAATAAGCAAACCACACACGTATGTAATTCTACTGCTTCGTGTAACATAACGTGTCTTGTAATATATTTCCCGCGATTAGGCATTTCTGCTAAAAATCTGGAATCGGTGTGTGTTGTGAAAAAGAATAGACTTCGCCTCTGACTTGGGAGTTGTTCGGGTGCAGCATTTCCTAACCGAACATGTTTTGGTTCAGGACCCCCTATATAATATATATATATATATATATATATCTATATATATATATATATAATATATATATATATAATATAGATATATATATATATATATATATAATATATATATAATATATATATAATTTGTTCGTTTACATATGTGACTTCAGACCCCATATAGAAATAATTTGTTAGTTTATATATGGGACCAGCCAACAGACAACACATGCATGGCTCATATCTACATGATTTTATAAAGATGATCATAGTTATTATTGGAACCTTTCTGCATTCGTAAGAACAATATAAAGGATTTTCTATACCACATCTGCATTTTATGTTGGGTTACATCTGGAGTCAATTTCGGATTGAGAAAAAATATTGATTATCATGATAATGTTAAAACCTGAGGATGACCGCAATACAACACCTTGTGATTGCGTATGATCATACTTTTGAGAATTTAACAAATATACAAAGAGTGACCACACTATCCTCATGAGGAAAGATCCCCAAGAAGAAATCGACGGTTTGAGGACGACCTCCGAAAAACTATCTATAGAAGAAGGTCATCGTACACGAAAAACACCACGGCCTTCATATTCCCCCATTTTCACATTCCTCCTATATAATTATATACTATATCAATACAATGTAATTAAGATGTTATGATATCATATGAGAATAAGAATCACTTTGGTGTAGCATTAGCACTAAAAAGGAAAGAGAGTTCAACTAGAGCAGATGATGCCATTATATTTAGGACAACATATATTATGATTATTCAGTCTTATTACTTATTATTATTTTATTATTGTTGTTGTGGTTGCGACGAGTTGGTGTCGTCGTCCAAAATGCATTGCCATTTGAAAAAGAATTCAAAAAAAGCCATCTAATAAAAAAAAAAAAAAATTAAAACTACGATATAAAATGATAGATCCTATACATTGTAGGAAAAATATACAAGACACTTTACAGTAAATACTGTTACAAGGCAAGATTAGTCTTATTAATTCGTGACAGATCACGAACAAATGATAGTTATCGGGAGGAAGTGTTTCAGTTGTCGCGGCGAAAAGTCCTTGATGGACAAAGCAGAAACCGGGCAACATTTGTGATCGATTATACATCGACATTTTATTTCATGTTATGGCGTAAAGGACCAGGTAGCCATAACTTTTACTTCTTAATTGTACTCCCAACGAATTTCTTATCACCCTGTTGCGCATTAGAGTCCGTTGGCAATATATAAGACGTTACGAATATTGCGAGAGAGAGAGGAAGAGAGAGAGAGAGAGAAGGAGAGATGAGAGTGAGAAGAGAGAGAGAGAGAGAGCGTTAAACTTGGTTATGATTTTCAATTTATTATCTGTCATTCGAATGAACATCTGGATATAGTAATGATTTGAAATCATGAAATATATTATAGTATATTTAAAAAATTTATATATATATATATATATATATCTATATATAAGGGTGTGTGTGCGTGTGGTATGTAGTATTGTATCTTAAACAATCCACAGCAGATGCACGTGACTTCATGATATAAGCAAATAACACAGGAAAAATATAGCAGAAACAGAAAATCGTTTAGGCGAGAGATTTCGTCCTTTGGTAAGGACATCGTACGTCACAAATGAGATACAGTTGAAAAGAATGACAAGGTAAGCAAAAAGATCAAGAATCCCAGATGGTAATTGTCAACAGGGTAAAAAGTTAACGAGATACTCCGGGATATCGGAGATCAACACGGCACAAAAACTAAACGGACTTAACCATAAGAGAAACGGAGAGTTAGCCATACAAAGCCCAAAACATTTATACAAAACGTTGCAAATTGAGCCACTTCCGCCTCTTTACCCAAGTTGGACGCTTTTATAGCAACATTTGAGTACCAACAGCATATTACTAAATTTTATGTTGACGAAAGAAGCCAGAACTCACTTCACTCCTGGACTTTTCTTTGTCCATGTTTTAGACTTTGGTCCCCTGAATAAGATATCCAATTCTTATAAAAAAAAAAAAAAAAAAAACGATGGAACTCGGATAATGCTAAACGAGCCAACTAAAACTATTTAAAAGTTTCCGCTGCTACCGTCTTTAGATATATATAAAAGTCATATAAAAATAACTACATCAAGTAATATGGGTGCCAAAATTATATTTCCGTTCGTAGGACGTCCTTTGGAGTATGAATTGAAAGTCCACTGAGCACGTTATTACCGCTCAGGAATTCGACAGACTGTGAATCGAGTCTCATTCGAATGTAATATGCTCATAGGGAGCCCGTGTGTTTTAATTTTTTAGGAAGGGGGGGTGTTAAGATATGTACCCGAGAAACATAGAAAACACTGTTTAGGAATATCTTTCTTAATTATTATTATTATATTATTTATTATTATTATTATTATTATTATTATATTATTATAGTTGGGTGAGATAGACCCTCTTAAAATAGGAATTGTGAAACGCCATTGCCTTGCATCAGCAGCATGCAGTCTCTATAAAGTTTTCCCTTATTTTTAGTAATTATAGATAAATGATTTCTCCAGACAGCTGGACCGAGTTGGACAAAATTTCGCGACGTGGCCATCATTTGAACCAAACTTGGAAATAGGGGTAAGTTCACATCTGTACCCCTTTCTTATCAAGGGTATTAGAAAAAAACTTAAAAAAAAAAAATCTTATGGATAGTGGCTGGTCAATAGTGCAGAACAACGTTTTCACTTATTTTGTTTATTTGTCAAGTAAACAAATAAGGGAAATGTTTGATTACATTTGTATGTTTATCCTCTTTTATATCGAACAGATCCTCCTGCTTCCACGATGCGTGTCCTAAGTAAAATTCGAGAACTATTATGATTCTCCTCAAAACACGCTGACAGAATTAAAGGTATTTGTTTACGGAGCTGCCTATTGTTAGGCATGAAAGTAACTTCCCTGTCGTTATGAGAAAAATTGACCGATTTTAAAAGACAACAATCCACATCACAAAAGCTGATATGTCGAATAGATTGTAGTTTAGGTGAACCTGACTACATATCAAATATGCACGCCTAAGAAAAAAAAAACGGAAAAAAACTTCCCTTGATCAAGTCATAAAAAGTCAATAGCACATGAAACAAAGTCCGTTTAAAGTAAAAAAGAACTGAAAAGGTCAGTTGGTCAGTCAAATCCCTCGTTGCCTTACCTGCACCGATTAGTCAAAACTCACAAAGGAAATAATTCTATGCGAGCCTATACCAGCACGCTAGCTCCAATATCATATAAACGTACTTAAATATATGCCAAGCTCTTCCCCCCGTTAATTGGAAACACTATCTCGATTATCAATATATAATTCTCTACAATTTTCTGTGATAAGAAAAAAAAATTTTTTGTCCACTGATAGACTCGTTAGTTAGATTTGAATGTTTGTTCTCTTTTTATAAGTCACTAAGTGTGCATTGGATTATAAGTATATATCAGTGACGAATTCACAAACAAAATCTTGTGAAGGTCGTAGACTTTGAAAATGGGATTTTGTTTACCTAATAACATTATACTCCTTTTAAGTGGTATAGGTATATTGACGATATTTTAGCTTGTCTTGCCTGCTGGTAATGGTTGTGCGTAAAACGATTTACTCTCTAATTTGAATAACCAAGTACCCCACCCATTTAGTATTAGAAAACGACAATTGCCTACCTTTCTTAGACGTTTTAATACAAAGAGAACCATTTCAATGACAAATTCAGATATTTATAGGGAAACCAACCAACAACTTATATCCATTTTTTATTAGGGCCACCACCTTAATATCAGAATATCCATTATTGTCTTCCAGTATAGGATCAAGAAATTAATGCAAAATAAAAAATAGGACAGATTTACGGTTATCCTTCACATATAATTACATAAAGTTACAATTAATGCCAACAAAAAAAGTCTTATAGTGAAACGTAACATGGAGAAGAAAGGAAATCCGAAGAAAATTCTGGGCTTGACTTATTTACTTTTGTGAAACCACAAAATCGTTGTTAAAATCTTTTAATGTCACCCTCATTTTTTCGTGGAATAACACACTAAAAGAATTGCCTGAGTAAAAATAGCCATAAGGAAAACAAAAAACATAATTTATCTGAAATTCCATGATTGGACTGCCCCGCTTTTTATATGGCCCAATCTAGCAAGGTATTTAGAAGAAGAATTAAACAGCAAAAAGTATTTTAATCACAACTCGGCAAACATGCAAATGCTATATTCATTCATTTAAGTGAAAGTCTTGGAGATAAATTGGCTTGGAAGTTCAGTGAATTGCCAGAGCAAAAGTTTTCTCTGAAGATTTTGTGGGTGTCTTTTCAATATTATTATTATTATTATTATTATTATTATTATATTATTATTATATATTATTATTATTATTATAGTATGATTATTATTATAGCTTTGAAGATCCATCCTGAACGTTAAGGGTGACCTGTCTGTAGGTAAACAACCTAAGGTCGAATAAATATAGCAAAATAACCCTTACTCGACAGGAAGCGGACATTACCCGGCACCTTTTGGGAAATTTTCCAAATATTTCTCTGGGCTGCGTTATTACGTATGAAGAGAAACATTAAAACTAACATGACATAGAAGACTAGATCCTGACCGAAGCAATATATCAAGTTTTCAAAACGAGGAGAAAATATGATGTTCGATAACGGTGCGACTAAGAAAATTAAACATAAAGGATAAACGATTGAGCAATGAAACTAAGAAAACAATTGAACAAAAATACTTCTTCAAAATGTCACTGTGATGGGCAGTTTGTGATAGAAAAAAAGCACTCACATAATTCCATTACATCTAAATTCCGGTTTAGTGTGAAGATTTAGTTTCGTAAGAAAAAATCTGTGAAAAAAAAACTCTTTTAACATCCTCCTATATACTTATATGACTTGGTAAAAATGTTCTGTATAACAGCATTCCATCTAGTACAAGGAGCCCATAAAAACACCAAAATATATAGAGGAGAAATACTGTTTCAGAGACTGCGTCTCCCTCTTCAGATAGACGAATGAGAAAAGATACAGAAAAGGTGGTATTTATGCAGATAAAGTTCCATTCCACAGGTATGCCCAATTACATCGGATTTACAGAATTAATAACTTCTTCCCCATAGATTAATACAGCAAAAAAAACGGTCTCAGTTAGGTATGGACAACGAACTCAGCTATTTTAACAATAAATGTAATAAACATAGAATAACTGAATTGTCATGTATATTTATAGCAGCAACTGCCAGTCAAGAGTCAAATGATGGAATCGGCCTATGATTAAAGAGAAGGCAGGTTAATGGGAATATCTCAAAGGTGAGGCAATGGGGAACTTAGATATCATCGACAAGGTTTCATCAACCAACGCTTACGAAGATTTTGAAGGAAGATTATAGGCAGGAATGTGACTTAAATGGCTACCTGTGGATGGACCTCTTGTACAAATACCACCTTTTCTGTAAAGCTTCTCATCATTACGAAGAGAGCAGCAGTCTTGCAATATAGATTTATCCCTCATGTTTTGGTTGTTTTATGGGCTCCTTTTAGTAGATATATTTAGATATATAATACATGTATATATAATCCTATATAATAAATATACATATCACTGTGGTGTAGCATTATCACTAAGAAAAAAGAATTCAACCTTGAGCAGGATGCTGCCATTTATTATAAGACAACATAGTATTTTTATTGATTTTTTTTTGTGGTCTATCACAGTCCTTCCAATTCGACAGGGGTATTATAGTGTGGGGTTCTGGTTAATCCTGCCTCCTTAGGAGTCAATCACTCTTCTAATTATGTGCGCCGTTCTAGGATCACACACTTCTGCATGAGTCCTGGAGCTACTTCAGCCTCTAGTTTTTGCCAGATTCCTTTTCAGGGATCTTGGGATCGTGCCTAGTGGTCCTATGATTATGGTTCAATTTCCACGCATATCCCCCTATCCTTCTTGTTGCAATTTTCAGCGTCTTGATACTATCCCTTTATTTCCCTTTCTCTTTCAACTCTGGTGTTCCATGTATTGCGTGACATCAGGGAGTGATGCTTTCTTCTTGATTTTGTTCAATCAATCAAATTATTATTATTATTATTATTTTATTATATTATTATTATTATTATTATTTTATTATTTGTTTTTTTTTTTGTCTATCACCAGTCCTCAATTTGATGGGTGGTATTATGAGTGTGGGGTTCCGGGTTGCCACCTGCCTTCCTTAGGAGTCCATCACTTTCTTACTATGTGTGCCGTTCTAAGGATCACACTCTTCTGCATGAGTCCTGGAGCTACTTTCAGCCTCTATTTTCCAGATTCCTTTTCAGGGATCTGGGATCGTTGCTAGTGATCCTATGATTATGGGTACGATTTCACTGGTGTATCCCATATCCTTCTTATTTCTATTTCCAGATCTCGAATACTTATCTTTTTCCCTCTCTTTCTCCCCACATTTATGGTGCCCCATTGGTATTGCGACATTCATGAGTGATACTTTCTTCTGACTTTGTCAATCAACGTCACGTCTCGGGCTGTTTGCACGTATCAACCTATCGTTCTGATACCATAGGTCCCAAGGATCTTTGCGTGATCGTTTTCTATCACTCCACTCAGGTTGGTGTTCGCACACTTATACTGCAAAGGTAGCTGTGTTTTCTGGCACAGGCTCCAGTGGAGGGCTTTTGCACTGCATCATGCCTCTTTTTGTACTGGTTCTGGCAAGGGCCGGGCATTCGCTTGCTATGTGTTTATGGTTTCATTTTTCGTCTTGCACTTACTACATATGGGAGAGGATGTTATTTCCGCTATCGTTCTTTGAAACATATCTGGTTCTTAGGGCTGATCTTGTGCCGCTTTTATCACCTTCAGTCCTTCTTTAGCTCCCCCTCTGTAGCCATTGCCATGTGTCATCGCTGGCTAGTTTTTTAGTCTTATACTCATGTATGTCCGTGCATGGTTTTTGCCAGCCATGTTCTGTCTGTCATTCTCCTGTCTCTGTATATTTGTGGGTCTTCGTATACTTTGCTCAGTCCTTCTGCCCATGCACCTTTTAGACCACTTGTCTCACTGGTTTTCAGATATTGCCCCAGTGCTTGTTCCTTCCCCCCCGATGTTGAAGCAGTCCTCTATACTTGTAGTCCTCTCCCTCTTCCTTCGTGTTATGGTTAGTCTGTCCGTTATTTGACTTCAGGGGGAGTGCTTGTGGTGTATTGTCATATGTTTCTGGTTTCTGATCTATGCCTGCGAGTTCTGCCTTAGTCCATTCCACATCCTGCGCTGTATCTGATTACTGGCCCTGCCAATTAATTGTGTTTATGCTTATCATATTTACGGGTTTGAGTTTTGCTGAGTATTCGCTTGAGCCCTGCATATATTATTTCCTGACGTAGTCTTCATCTCTTGGGTTTATATCCCTCCTTCCATATTCCAGGTATTGTTGTCTTGTCATATGTTTCCTGGTTTCTGATCTATGCTGCGGAGTTCTGCCTTAGTCCATTCCACTATTCCTGCGCTGTATTGATTACTGCATGCCCATGTGATTATGGCTCTTATCATATTTCCTGCGTTGAGTTTTGACTTGAGTACGCCGGAGTCTATGCCATATATTCTTTCCTGATAGTGCCTTCATCTATTGGTGTTTTATATCCCCTCCTTCCATTATTCCCAGGTATTTGCTATACTGTCTCATCTATGTGTTTGATGTTGCTCCCATCTAGGTTTAGCTTTCATCACATCAGTTCTCGTACTGGTGCTTTTTGTATGTTGACTAAGGCGCAATTTTCTATTCCAAACTCCATCCTGATGTCCCCTGATACAATCTTACAGTCGGGATTAGGGTTATCTATTTCCTGATGCTCTTACCATACAGCTTGACGTCGTCATTGAACATCAGATGGTTGGATGTGTTGCATCTTTCTTGAGTTGGTACCCGGGCATCCATCTTCTGTAGTACTTTGTCATGGGAATATGGCTACTACGAAAGAGTAGTGGGGACAGTGAGTCGCCTGGAAGATCCCCTCTCCTGGACATTAACCTCTGCTAGTCTATTTCCAGAAGCTTGTAAAGTATGTATCCAGTTGCGCATTGTATGTTGAGTAAGCTGATGGTGTTTTCCTCTGCCCCATATATTTTCAGGATCTATTAGTCATGTGTGTGGTATCATGTCGAAGGCTTTCTGATAGTATATCCATGTATGCTTAGGTTGCGTTTTTCCTTCTCATAATGTTCTTCATTACCATTTGTTCGATCAGGAGCTGGTCTTTTGTGCCCTACACTTCCCTCTGCCAGCCTTTCTGTTGGTGGGATGGTGTGTTTGTGCCTCTAGGTAGGTGTATAGCCTTTCACGGATGATACTGTTAGTAACTTCCACAATTATTGGTAGGAGGTGATTGATAGGCCTGTAGTACTGCTAGATTCCCTTACTCTTGCTTGTTGTATAAGGATGTTCTTCCTAGTGGTCATCCATTTGGGTAGCTTGGGGAATTTGAGATTACAATGCTGGAGTTGTTCTGCTATCGCGGGTGTTAGGGCCTTGAAGTTTTTGAGCCAGTTATCCATGGACTTCATCAGGACCTGGGGCTTTCCAGTTGGCATTTCCTTAGTTGGTGTCTGAACTGTGTCTGTCGTGATCTATGTGAATCTATGTTTTATTCTTCCTGTTCTTCTTCCTTGACTTCCTGGAGCCATGTTGGATGTTTGTTGTGGATACGGATTGCTCCATATGTTTTCCAGGTCTCTTACTTGGTTCGGCTCAGGAATTCTGGGTGGTGTCTTCCCCTCTTAGTTGGCTGTAGAGTCTTTTTCTGGTTGGTTCGAAATAGTTTGTTCAGTGGCATCCCTTATTCCTGTTCATGTACCGTTGGACTTATTGGCTTGGCCTTAAGCTCTGTTTTACATCTTCTATTGTGTGTTAGTCCCTCTATGTACGTTGTAGGTCCCGTTGAGTTCCTCCCTGTTGTCTTGCTGCTTAGCCTTTTTCTAGCCATCTCTTTCAGTTTACTCAACGTCAGATGTCATTACACCATGATTTGCTTTCCAGGCGCCTGTTCAAAGGAGGTGCTGTTTTGGTTCTGTTGGGTGGGTTGTGCTGAGGTGTGGTGTTGGTGTCCCCCTGGTAATCCCAACAAGTTTCTGCTAATAATCTTGTCCTGCTATGTCAAGTTATGTTTTATGTGATGACTGGTGTGTGTATCCATATTCATTGACCTCTCCTGTTTTCTCTTAATGTCTTGGTGTTGTAGTCTTTCATGGAGGGGATCTTTGTTCTCCTTCTGTATTTGGCTCATCCCATTGGTCTAATCGTTTCTACCCATTCCGTCCTCTCTGTTACTTCGTCCGGTGTTTCTCGTGTTGTCGTTGTTTGATACCCCTCTCCCTGTAGTTTCCTTCTGGGGCATCGTTTCTCAGTTCGTCTTCGTGTAATTCGTTGTCGTGTGACATTCCTTTCCGTCTTCTCTTTCTGTTGGGAGAGCCAATTATTTTCCTTTGATGTTCCTTACTTGGTTCTGCCAGCATCTGCTCTGTTTGGGGGGTTATCCTCTCATTCCAGATTTGACCAATCTTCTTCTAATATCCTCTCTCCGTCGGGTTGCTTCGATGTAGCATCTCCATATGTTCCTTATTTCTTCTCTTGTCCATTTCTTCCTTTTTGCCTCTGTAGCTCCATCTTCAGGCTGTTGATTACTGTCGTTGCAGAGGTTCACTTTACGTACGTGTCGTTAGTCCTTCATATCTTGCCATCATTGCGAGTTTTCTATTTAACCCTATAGCGGACCATACCCATTGGGTAGGTACTCATACAGCTGAGCAGAACTGAGGAATTATGGTAAAGATCCTTTCCCAAGGAAGCAACGCCGAGGAGAAGCGGTCACCCATCCAACGACTGACCAGCCCAATGATGCTTTTAACTCGGACTTAAGTCTATGACGACCAACCCACTCCTCCACGGCGCCAATTTTATTATTATTATTTTTATATTATTATTATTATATTATTAGTATTATATAATTATGATGATTATTATTCAAAGGATGAAGACCTATACTTGGGTACAATCACACCACATGGGCTAGACCTGAAATTCATGCTTCCAAAGAATGTTAAATTATTACTATAAGATTGTTAGAAATTCCACAGTCGCGTGAAAACAAATTGTTTAAAAATCTGCTTATTATATATAGATATAATTTCTTGTAAAAATATAAACAAAGACTTCGAACACCTGAACTGTGTTCCTCATCAGTGCAACATTTTAAACGTTATTACACTGATGGAGAAAGTCTTTGTTTTATATTTATACATAGAAATCTAATTCTATATATAATGTGGATATGTTTTAAACAATATAATTATTTATTAGTATTCCTATTATTACTATTTGCAGGGAGCAGACCTGTTGAACATGTCCAGATACCCCGAGTTGAAAACAATGGCAGCTTTCAACATTAATCTTATCAAGGTCTTTCAAGTCTTCTGATCAAAACGTTTTTCATATTTGTAAAATTGGGTATTTGTCAATCCATAGGTTAAAATATTTATCAAAAATGTATCGCATTTGACTTTCATGTATTCTTATACGGAATAGAACCGTTATTCATGCGAACAAAGGATAGCTTCCAAGTTCCTGGGAAGTTCCCGGGCCCGTATTCTATGGACAGTAAAAAGATCAAGAAAGTCAAGTAGAATGAAAATAGTTGTGATAAATATTCATTCTACTTGACAAATATTCCAATTTTGACAAATATGAATATCGGATTTACTCAACGAACTTACACGTCAGAACTAATTATAAGAAGAACTGAAGAACCCTGTACAAGATGTAATTCGTTGAAAGCTGCCAATGAAATTTCCAACAAAACATGATCAAAGAGGTTCTGCCTCCTTAAAGATAATAATAATAATGAAAACTAAAGGCCTGTCCAAACTAGGAAACATTGTTTGGAAACAAAGTTTGTAAACTTTGATTGCAACAATGTTTCCTAGTGTAGAAAGGCCATATTTGTAATACCACACCACCAATTCTCAACATAAACAAATAACCTGGCATATGCCAGAGCAAGAAATATAGCGGAGGTCACCCCCCCAACTTTGAAGCTAAGCCCCGCCAGCTGCACGCTTGTGATTGGTAGTTCTCGAAGGGGAAGACATCAAACAAGTAGAGTCCAACTGATTACCAGTACGGATTTGACTCCTGTCGGTAATGATGAGTTTCGTGCACGACATCATGACCACCACCAAATTTGAGTCTAGAGGTGTGAGTTAGCAATTGATATCTCCGATAAAAGCTATAGAAAGTTATATATCATAATGAAGACTGGGATGTTTTGCCTGTTGGATCTTTCTAATTTTTTTTTTACCATGCGCAGCCTAAATTACACACGCATCTTGCTTTTTTTTTTTAATTGGTGTGTCCTGTATAAGCGAACCGACATAGACCACATTAATGGAAATGAAGCATAGACTTAACCAGCCAGTTCCGATGTTAGGGTATGAATTCCAGCATAAACCCGCATGTAAAAATTTGATTATCATTGGAAATTAGGCCTCCACGGCAATTGTACTTTTTGAGCAATGAAAGGGTTAGGACCTTCTTGTCAATATCTTGTTTTGAGGCAAATGGGCAAGGTATAGGCTTCAGAGCAAATTTCATATTTAGCAATGAACAGGGCATAGCCTACTCGTCAATTTCTATGTTTTGAAGCAATGGGAGGGCAATAAAATCTTATATATTGAGACAATGTCAGGACAATAGGCATACTTGTGAATTCTTATGTTTTGAGGGCAATGGCAGGGGGCATAGGCCCTGTACATAAAATTCTTATATATCGGCTCAATGGCAGGGATGAGCCTAAACGTCAGTTTCTTATTGCAAATAGTTTTCTCCTGTATCTGTTGGAAACAGAGTAGCTTTTAATGATACAGTAGTTGAACTCCACGAAACTATAGTGTGTATGACATAAAATGGAATGTACAAGTATCAAGCAAGAGCACTACACATACATGCGTGGATGGCCATAATAATTGTAACGCCACTATACCACAAGATAAAAAAAGTAAAACTTGTGGATGTGTCTTAGTGCTGTCTCAGACTTAAACATACTATCAAACGCTTTCAAGGAAACTATATTAAAAATAATTTACCAAAGGGATAAACAACTATATACTGCGAGTGTAAACATATAAGGTGCCGTAGCTTTCTATGAAATGAAGGCTAGTGTAGGAAGACATCAGAAGATACTTAAACCAAATCGACAAATATATGACAGCTGGAAAGTTATGTATGAGATGGTCGACCAGTCTGCGAGAACCTATGAATCACTTGGTTGTGTGGCATGCGTGGGGCATTACCCGTTGGACAAAAGGATACATAAGAATCTCTCCTCTCTCCTCTCTCTCTCTCTCCTCTCCTCTCTCTCTCTCGCTCTCTCTCTCTCCTCTTCCACTGTAAGGGACATATTCCAGCATAGTCTATATTCATAAAGATCTCGATGCTTGTAATCAAAACAAATGACTAAATTTCACTTAACAAGAGTAGACCGATTCTTTAAACAAGAAATTTATGAAGAGGTCTATGTTTAGTCTGGAATGTCGGAACCGTATGAAAGTGTTTCGAAGGAAACTGCAA
>NC_087216.1:63779717-63789717 GCF_015104395.2 Macrobrachium nipponense
TGCCTCGGTTTTTGAAGAAATCGTTCCGGTTTAATCTTCGCCCTTTACCTTTATTGTAAGTGTAATGTTATTATTGGTGTTGTCGTTATTGCTTTACGAGATAGCTGGAGGATTACTTTGTAATGTATCTCAGTCGTTTATTTAGATTATACTGGTCGTCTAATTTCGGTTGTAAAAAGTGTTTATGTAGATACGTATATAGATACGTATATATATACATATATATATATATATATATATATATATATATATATATATATATATATATATATATATATATATATATATATATATTACGTATATATATCTGCCGTATGGTCACTTCCCAATAATGCTTATTGTGGGATCCGAACTCGGGCGATCAGATTGGTAGGCGAGTACACAACCGACTCGTCCAGTGAGGATCTAGGGTGTCCTTAACACGAGGAAGATTGGTAACGCTAAAGGTTTACTTGGCATATGGAAAAACTTGATATGGACCCCAAGACGTTTCAGTATTTATTAAGTGAATTAAACAAACCTCTCACATATTCAAGTCACAAAAATAATTTTATATGTCTCCTGTTGGGTGTGAATAAAGTATTCATATAAATATTATGAGAAAAAGTTTGATTAATAAAATTGTTTTTTTATTTCCCAAAGTAGTAGCGAAATGCCTAAACAGTTCTCAGTAACTTCTGGTATCATTTAAAATATTCGATAATGATGACGCTTCATCAGATATTAGATAGCAAGAAAAAACTCTGAAGTGAATTAAAATAAACTTTCGGTTAAAATCATTAAAACTCATATAGTTCATTTCTTGTGATTTATATTTATGTTCGAAATTCAATTAATTACATTGTGCGCGCAAGCAAAAAAAAAAAAAAAATTGCGTTTCCAACGCATCAACTTCTTATTATCTTTCGCGTCACTAATGTTTCTCGACACATTTGGTTCATTATCTTAACCCCTTATCTTTTATCATATTCGTGCTTATAAAAAGATCAGGAGGAGGGCAGTTCCTCTAGTTAATCGTTCCATCTCTTTGATAAATAAGTCTTGCACATAATGCGTCCAGGATGAACACTTTATACAGCTGTGAAGCATAATACTAATCTTACAATCGAAATCTTTTTCAGTGAACAAGAGTAAGATAATGATTTGTAACACTCAGAGACTATCGAATAACCAAATATTTTTCAACTTGAGCAATAGCATAGAGGACTGCGTCAACATCGAGAGCAGAGCACTGGGGCAATATATGAAAACCAGTGAAGACGAGTGGCTAAGGAATGCATGGGAAGAAGGACTGATAAAATTAGACGAAGGCCCAGATATATACAGAGACAAGAGAATGAAAAATAGAACGAAGTAACGGCACAGCAACCCAATGTACAGACAGTACATGAGAGACTAAATAACTGACCAGCGATGAAACATGGCAATGGCTACAGAGGGGAGAGCTCAAGAAGGAAACAGAAGGAATGAAAATAGCGGCACAAGACCAGGCCCTAAGAACCAGATATGTCCAAAGAACGAAAGATGGAAATAACATCTCACCCATATGCATGAAATGCAATATGAAAACCGAGACCATAAACCACATAGCAAGCAAATGTCCGGCACTTGCACAGAACCAGTGCAAAAAGAGGCATAATTCAGTAGCAAAAGCTCTCCACTGGAGCCTGTGCAAGAAACACCAGCTGCCTTGCCGCAGTAATGGGGTACGAACATCAACCTGAGGGAGTGATAGAAAATGATCAGGCAATGATCCTCTGGGACTAGGGTATCAGTATTGCCTAAATGTCACCGGCTACACACTTACCCCCAACATAACGTGTAACAATTTCGAGATTTGTGACCTCCTTCCAACATTGTTTCTAACAAACGAAGCGTAAGAAGTTCAGAAAGTTTTACGGATTCCACAAAGGGAAAACCGAAAACTGACAAGTTATTTGCGATTCTTCGGCAAAACGATGAGAAAAGTGAAGCAAATGGAAAATAAGAAGTAACAAGTAAGGATTCCAAACCTTATGAGAAGCATTGAGCATTTTGCTTCTCGAGGAATTATGTTGATGGTTCTTAGAAAATAATGGTGTTTTGGTAGTATGTTTGTATGTACTATATAAGTATAAAAGTATTATATGTATGTATATAAATGTAGTATTATATATATATATATATATATATATATATATATATATATATATATATATAGCATTTATTTCATACATAATATATGTATATGCAGATATTATATATATACATTATAATGTATCTATATATATATATATATATATATATATATATATAATATATATATATATATATTATATATATATATATATATCTATATCTATATCTATATCTATATCTATATCTATTATCTATATCTATATTCTATATATATAGATATAGATATAGATATAGATATAGCTATAGTATATAGATATAGATATAGATAGATAGATATATATATATATATATATATATATATATATATATATATATTATATATACTATATATATATATATATATATATATTATCTATATATATATATCTATCTAATATATATATATATATATATATATATATATATATATGAGTGCGTTTTCTCTTCAGCGAGTTAGTAACAAACTCATTAAGCACAGCTGCATTCATAATTTAACTCCTCAATCACAAATGGGTGTTGTTGACCTGGGAAATACTCATCATTTAAATTTTTAAACGTCAAGACATAAATATGAAAATGTTTAAAATGAAAAGAAATGCTAACGATTTGTGAAAGGAGCAGAAGTGAGGAAGAGTTAGAAAATCCTAAATCATTGAAGTCTTAAAAATGTGGAGTTTTCACGTTGGCCGAATTAGGTAAGCCAATTTAGGTCACCCCCGCTGATAATCTTCCTTTAATCTTCTTAAGCGTGGTTGAATGAACACTGCGTCGACGATGTCCGATGTCCAATTCCCTTTTGAGATGTTCATTACCTGCTTCTCTTTATTAAGGCCGATTCCATCATTTGACTCTTGTACCCCCCCCCCCGGCAGTTGCCTGCTATAAAATTACACGTGACATATTTTTTTCCCATTTTTTTTTTTTTGTTTATTCTATGGTTATGTTCATTTATATGGTTGAAATAGCCGAGTTCTGTTGTCCATACCTAACTGACCGTTTGTGTTGTATTAATCTCTGGGAGGGATTTACCTGTAAATCCGATGTAAGATTGGTTCACAGTCCTGGCATGGGATCTCATATACCCAGAGTCTTTGGGCGATGTCTTTTGTTGGACGTTAATCAGGATTTGGCTAAGGTATTTGGGTAGGTAAATGCAAAAGGGTTGGATTTCCCAAGGGTGTGAGTTACTCTCTTAATCGTCTCCAGGTGGGGAATTTTTATTTTATTGTTGGGTGTGTCTCTGTTCTTGTCTTTAAGGGGTCGGTAGAAATTTATGTTTGCTTTTTGAATTGCTTTCTCATTATATGGTCAGGATACTTTAAAGATGAAAGTTGCTTGCGAATTAGTTCAAATTCTTTTTTTCCAGGAAATCTGGGGAACAAATTCATTCGGGGAATCATTCTACAAGCAAAAATTCGGGTGTAGTATGGGTAGTCCTTTAAGTCCTATTTTAGCCAATCTGTACATGGAATACTTTGAAACTACAGTAATAAATGCAATAAAACCCAAAAACATGCTGTGGATGAGATACGTGGATGACAATACTAACATTTTGGGATAATAAGTGGGGTAAATTTTAATGAATTCCTCTCAAAATTAAATGCATTAGTGCCCAGCATCAAATTTAAAGTGAATGGGAAACAGACAACAAAATTCCTTTTCTTGATGTTTTAATAATCAGAGACACGACAGAATACAAATTTACCATATACAGAAAACCAATGTTCTCACTTTTTCATATATCACTAACTTTAGCTATCATGACAATACTATCAAGATAGGTGTAGCTAGCAACCTATTCTTAAAGAGCCTTACGAATTTGTTCCCCAGATTTCCTGGAAAAAGAATTTGAACTAATTCGCAAGCAACTTTCATCTTTAAAGTATCCTGACCATATAATTGAGAAAGCAATTCCAAAAAACAAAAAAGCAAACGTAATTTTCTACCGACCCCCTAAAGACAAGACAGAGACACACCCAACAATAAAATAAAAATTCCCCACCTGGAGACGATTAAGAGAGTAACTCACACCCCCCCCCCACCCTTGGGAAATCCAACCCTTTTGCATTTACCTACCCAAATACCTTAGCCAAATCCCATGATTAACGTCCAACAAAAGACATCGCCCAAAGACTCTGGGGTATATGATGAGATCCCATGCCAGGACTGTGACCAATCTTACATCGGATTTACAGGGTAAATCACTTCCCCAGAGATTAATACAACACAAACGGTCAGTTAGGTATGGACAACAGAACTCTGCTATTTTCAACCATATAAATGAACATAACCATAGAATAAACTGGAATATGTCACTGTAATTTTATAGCAGCAACTGCCGGTACAAGAGTCAAATGATGGAATCGGCCTTAATAAAGAGAGCAGTTAATGAACATCTCAAAAGGGAATTGGACATCGGACATCGTCGACGCAGTGTTCATTCAACCAACGCTTAAGAAGATTAAAGGAAGATTATCAGCGGGGAGTGACCTTAAATTGGCTTACTTGTGGACGAATCTCTTTGGTATAAATACCACCATTTTCTGTAACTTTTCTCAGTTCATATACCTGAAGAGAGAGACCGCAGTCTCTGAAATATAGTACTTTTGTTCTCTCTACATTTTGGTGTTTTTTATGGGCTCCTTTTATTAGATGGAATTCTGTTGTTACAGAACATTTTTACCAGTCATATATATTCATATATATTACTTACATAAGTAAGAAAACATTTGAGGACCTTGTTATTACCTTATACTGATAGCTGAAGTCACACAAATATATATATATATATATATATATATATATATATATATATATATATATATATATATATATATATATATATATATATATATATATATATATATATATATAGCAATTCAGGAATGCCGAAGACATGGATGTTTTAAAGATTTATTCATAGAAAAACGTTTCGCACATGACTATGTGCATTATCAGTCTGAAAAATGACAAAATAATAACATTAATTATACTAAAAATACACAGGATTCTTAAAATGACTATTAAAAAACATTAAAAAACTAAAAATAGAAGCAAAGTAAAAACAACTGCTGTTACAACCAACCTTCAGGTACAGGAGAAGAAGATAGAATGACCAAAGAGGGAACACCAACCTCCAAAGACGACTATGCCAGATATAGTTGAGCAGAGGAGCAGCCACCGTTCAACGATGGAACGAGTCTTTTAATATATAATGTGTGTGTGTGTATTATATATATACACACAAATATATATACATATCCTAAAAATATATATTACTAAAGGTTAAGAGTTACTTCACTGTTTTTGGGTTCATCCCACCCTTTCTCTCTCTCTCTCTCTCTCTCTCTCTCTCTCTCTCTCTCTCTCTCTCTCTCTCTCTCTCTCTCTGAGAATATGGCTGACTGAGCCACCAAAGTTTTGGGTCTAAATTTAAGCACACTGATTGGATGGGGCGGCTGGGAATTCCATAACATACGACCCCTCCGTTTTTTACCCTGGCACTATTGATATTTTGCTCTCTCTCTCTCTCTCTCTCTCTCTCCTCTCTCTTCTCTCTCTCTCTCTCTCTCTCTTTCATCTTCGCTTTAATTGGTTTAATAATAATTAGAATAATAGCTTCGTTGACTGTATATTCAGCCCGACATCGCCTAGTATATCTTCCTACACTTGATATGGAAACACTGGAGTCGTGATCCCACTCTGCCTTTGTATCTATATTTAAAGGAAGTACTTCGAGAAGAATTTCTAAAGAAATAGCTGTTCTTTTTTTGTGCTTTACTTTCGACTATGGCGTTCCCTTACTCAGTATTGCCACCACCAAACAAATGAGATTTATTAGTTCAAGTAGTCGTGTTAGTTCTCTCTCAAAGAAAACTATTGAGAAGGCTTTGTCTGTCCGTCAACACTTTTTCTGTCCGCCCTCAGATCTTAAAAACTACTGTGGGCTTCAAATTGGTATGATGATCATCCACCCTCCAGTCATCAGACATATCATATTGCAGCCCTCTATTCAGCATTTCGTTTTTTTTTGTTTCCATATTCAAGGTTAAAGTTAGCCATAAGCATGCGTCTGGTAACGATACAGGACAGGCCATCACCGGACCGTGGTTCAAGTTTCATGGGACGCGGCACATACAGCATTATACGGAGACCACCGAAAGATAGATCTATTTTCGGTGGCTTCGATAATACGCTTTACAGAAACCTCGACTACGAAGAAGAAACATTTTTTTTTTACTGGCATTCTGTCCAGAAAATCGCGAACAAAATTATAATTCTATAGATTTCATTTTATCAATACATTCTGTACATTTTTTTCAGTTATTAGCTGTTTTACGTATCTAGCAAAGTTGGATTCCCAAGAAAACGCAAAAGAAAGGTCAATGCCAGAGGCCTACATGAACAGCTGAATCTCGGAACTTGCACATTCCTACTTCATACTCTACATCAGAAAGCACACCACCACACTATCTAACACCTCTATGCACATTGCAATATTCATCGACACCAGGGGTTCCTAACCTTTCGATGACTCCGACCCCCAATGAATTACCCAATATAGTTCTATACTCCCCTTTGCTAGAGTCCACTTAAGTACTATTTGTTGGCAAAATATAACTTAATATACTTAGTTTAATACATACTTTAGGTATGAATAGCTAGGAAGAGAAGACGTAACAAAAGAAAATCAAAAGCATTTACAGTTTATATAGCTATTTATTTACAATACAATTGGGTCTCATAAGAGTGACTAATTCCTTCAAATTTTATCTAATAAATCCAAACATACGTGAACACACACCCCCCCCACCCCGTGTCCTTCAAGGTTTAAATTATGCAATCTTATAACAACCGATACAGAGTAATTTAAATGTGCTGTGCAAAATCAGAAGAGTTTTGATAAGGAGCAAAAGACCTTTCGTAGCAAACTTCTGCTTCTTTCACACGATACCTGCCATTGTAACTGTGTAAATTAAGGGCGAAACGTGTATCGAGAGGCAAGATGGTGTTCTGATGGACCTTTCTAATAACAATATGAAATGGGAATGTACAACTTCCTGAGATTCAGTTGATCATAAAGGCCAGCCTGTGGCTTATGATTGTGTGTATATATATATATATATATATATATATATATATATATATATATATATATATATATATATAATATATATATATATAGGACATATATGCATGCATGTAGAATGACTGAATCACGAAAATTTGGAACGTGATAAATATATAAAGGTTGAAGCCACGAAGGAAAGTGAAACAGTCGAGCGCTGCGAGATCTTTCGAATTAGCGTCCTTTACTTAGCAGATCATATATATATATATATATATATATATATATATATATATATATATATATATATATATATATATATATATATATATATATATGTTGCATAAAGAGGGGGATTTGCTATGATATATTTTAAATAATATGTAATGTGATATGCTATGGACATTCTTAAAATGCAGAAAAGGAAAATCAGCAATTTAACTTCCCTGGCAGACAGTAGGTTGGTTCGAGTGACAGCTTAGGAATGCTAACACATTTTTTTTTGGTTCTTTGAGGTGGTGTGATCAAGAGTGCTGTCTTAGCAAATCGGTGCCTCGTCCTGTCGCTATGAGAGCTTGATGTAGAGGAGACTTTGAAACTGGTCTCAAGCAGTTTGGGGGCGTGAACATTGTGAACACTGATTGTGGGTTCGTACGTATGTGCGAGCTTTTCCCCATACATAATGAATGAAGGCTTATCATTAAGGGGAGACTATTACAGAGAGAAGGCAGGGCCAGGATGGCTTCTGCGAACAGTGTTTTTGTTAAGTGACAGTGCATACTGGCTTGAATGGGTGCGTGTTTATTATATTTATTTTGGCCAAAGTGTGGCTTGATTGTATTTTGAATATTTATTTCAGAGATATTATGTTTATATGATCTTTTGATTATGCTCTTGTGCTTACTAGAGAGTTCTCCTGTCTTCTAACAGGCGTTTCTGGAAGAGGGGAATGGTTCTGGAGAAGAGTGGGATGAATTAATTACTATGTTGACTGTGCCTAGTGTTATGGCTAAACTAATGTTGGTGTTAGATTAATTACCGAGGGTTATTTGGGTATTTAGACTTTGGGTTTAACAATTCATTTAATCATTCTGTTAAGAATCTGAGTTACTCAGTCAATACTTTGCTTTTAAATAAATGCGTATATTTGTAATTCACGACTCTGATTTGGTGACCTTAGATAATGGAGGGGAGGTGTATCGAGAGAGAGAGAGAGAGAGAGAGAGAGAGAGAGAGAGAAAATGTGTTACCAATTACCAGTTGCCTGCCACTCTTGGTTCATCGCTATCAAAATGATAACGAGATAATTGACCATCTCGTTATATATATATATATATATATATATATATATATATATATATATATATATATATGTGTGTGTGTGTGTGTTGTGTGTGTGTGTGTGTGTGTGTGTGTGTGTGTGTAGGGGGGGGGGGGTGGGGGGGGGGGATTGAAGTACATATAGTATAATCGTTAATATCCATTCTTCCGACTCTACTTAAGTATCCTTGTCTCTAACAGAATTAAACATATTTTGTTTGGGAACGTCAGGTAATCTCTTTTACAAACAATGTTGTCCAGAAACACAAGTTGGTATTTGCTCTTGCCAGAAATAGACTCTGGATTTGGGCGTAGGGGACGGGGTGGGTAGGGGTCTAGATCCAGGTGGAATGGTGGGGGGGAAGGGGAGCTTTTCCTGAATTGTCCTCGGAATGTTGGTCTTCGGTGTCGCAATTTCCATTGGCCAAGACAAGGATTCATTCCCGAGTCAATGGCTGGTGACAAATAGAGTTGCTGTTGCTGTTGTGGTTGTTGGTATCGTATATCATGACTTCTGTGTTTGTGTGATTCCCACCTAATGGAGTCTAAAGAAACTGCAATTTGATTTTGCATGGCATCAGAACTATTCATTGAAAATCTAAGGTCACCATCATAGTTTGTGCACATACATCTTCCTATGAATAGATGATATGAATATAATCTCATATACATGTATATTGTATATTTACATGCATATACGTATATAATATAATTATTATATGTGTGTTTGCATGTTTGTTTGTCGATGTGTAACCATGTAGTTACATATATGAAATTAATAACAAACCTGGCATAGTGTTCAATGCCTATTTAGGTTATATATTTTTTAAGCATAAAACCGTTAGAAGCTTAATAAAAGAAAAGAAAACAGGAAGAGAGAAAAAGAGACAGAGAAAACGGAGAGAATTTTAGCCAATAAAATAAATATAAAGCCTCACATTCAACATTAAGCTATAGCATCTACTCAGGAGTACTACTGAACAGGAGAAGATATTTTTACGGAGTTCTTGGTTCTTTTGTAAACATTCTCGGACAAGGTAAACGTGCTGGAAATAGATTTTGCAGCATTTGGTTCAACTTTGACATGTATTTTGTCGCCCTTTTGTTCGCTTTTTTATTACGAATGCAGATGGTCTTCGGCGGCCATGTGGATTTTCGTCTTTTGTAAGGACACTATTTCTTCAGCTATTTACTCGCTGTTGCTGTGACAGTGACGATGTGACGAAGTTTTCCGTAAAACGTGTGGGCAACTTACTGTTGGTACCGTGTATGTATATTAGTATATATGTACATATACATATACATATATATATATATATATATATATATATATATATATATATATATATGATAGATAGTGTGTATATATGTATGTATATCTATATATATATATATATAATATATATATATATATATATATATATATATATATATATATATATATATCTATATATA
>NC_087216.1:63794717-63807217 GCF_015104395.2 Macrobrachium nipponense
TAATCATTATCTCTCAGTCACGAAAATGCAGCTTTAA
This sequence comes from Macrobrachium nipponense, assembly GCF_015104395.2. Taxonomy (NCBI): domain Eukaryota; kingdom Metazoa; phylum Arthropoda; class Malacostraca; order Decapoda; family Palaemonidae; genus Macrobrachium; species Macrobrachium nipponense. Next base: position 63,794,755 of record NC_087216.1, read on the forward strand.
TGATTTTTCTCGAAATTTCTGAGGAAGTTTAAATCCCACAGAGTCAGCCGCTCAACTGCAGTCGACGAAAGCTTGAGTATTTACATGTCAAAAGACAATGTCATTTACTTTGGGAGGTTTGACTGCAAAACAAATTATGATGAAGAAGAAGTGTGTGTGTGAGAGAGAGAGAGAGAGAGAGAGAGAGAGAGAGAGAGAGAGAGAGAGAGAGAGAGAGAGAGAGATTACATCTACGTGTTCCTATGGGTAAAATAGTTCTTCTTGCAAGATTCAAGTTCGTACGTAACTAGCACCGTGGAGTGTGAGAGTAAATGTTATTGTCTCTGTTCCATTATAAAAGGCACTGTGATATAAATGGAGATGTTTCTCACAGACAGACAGACAGACAGGCAGGCAGGAAAACAGCAGACCAGAGAGAGGCACTGGGGAAACAGTCTTTTGGACACAATTCTTGCACTCTACACTTATTATGATAATAGAATTTAGTCTGAATAGTACCAGCGAGCCAACACTTAAATTTTCTTAAGAATTATTTATGGACTTCTAAACTTATTTTCAAAGGTTATTCGAGTGATCGTCTCATAGAATTCCAAGATTACACACAACAAATAGGAGGATTCATTGCACTTTTCTGTATACCAAAAATAAACAATATTTATAGGTTCATGTTTCTAATTACCCTTCATGAGACTCACTAGAAAAACACCGAAAACTCCAATAGTTTTTTCCTTTTAAGATATGATATCTACATATATCTCAAAAACTGAGAAGCAAAATCAGAGAGGAAGAACATTGCTTAAGTGTTTCTCTCGCATGAGATTTAACGTTTTGGAGGAAACGAACACGAGTGCTGGAACTGCAGTCATTCTTTTTCTCCCCAAAGTGAGTAAGGAGGGAGGGAGGTCCCCCAGAAAAACTGTTTCACAGATGAAATGGCCGATTCCTAAAACACAGAGAGACAATGAAATTGACGGAGATTCTGTGAATTCTAAAAGAATAATTCGTTATGGAATTTTAATACGTAATTAATCTGCACGCTTTTTTTATTATAATTTATTAATTAAATTTTTGCAACATACCAGTCAAGTTGTTAAAAGTTCCATAAAGTTTATGTATATATATATATATATATATATATTATATATATATATATATATATATATATATATATATATATATATATATATCTATATATATATATATATATATATATATATAGTATATATATATATATATATATATATATTGCATATTACCCCCAAACGAAAGACGACATTCCAATCACTTCGAAAATCGTGCCCACGAATGCTGAATAATTCTATTTGACCTAGAGGGATGAGAAAAGGGGACCCCGACCCGGAATAAGAGATGAAAGGGCAGAATTCTCTTCTATGAGGAGCACAAACGGCCATCATGGAGGTATTTTTGTCATGAAGGTAGGCTGATAGGGCCTCCTCTCCTCACGGCATCACCGGCATCATCTCATCCGTCTGGCGTTGCATTAAACCTCACCATTTCATTCTGGTCACCTTTTTTTTTGTTACGAGTTTGACATTTACTGATTGTGTGCCTTTCTTTTCGAAGGTCGTTTTAATTACAATTTTTTCTATGTTCAAGTATTAGCAAAAGGCTTCTCATTAATAGTCAGTGATACATGAGTTTTAGGAAATCAGTTTATAGAAGTGTTTATGCCATTTCGATGATTCTTCTTCTTCTATTATTATTATTATTATTATTATTATTATTATTAGTTATTATTATTATTATTATTATATTATTATTATTTTATTATTATTCTTATCATTATCATTATCATTATCATTATTATTATTATTATTATTATTATATTATTATTTTATTATTATTATTATTATTATTATTATTATTATTTATTATTATTATTATTAAACAAAACAAAACTTCTTTCAGTTTTCTCTGAAGATTGAAAAAGAAACCCACAAATTCAATTTGTAAACTTGTTTACTTCTAAGTATTTACATTTAGTTTTACTCCACACTCGAGTACTTTCAGGCCCTTCTGTGGCCCATTCTAAACAAGAGATGTTGGGATGTTAGCCTGGGTCAAGGCCCAGCAGTCTTCTGGAACTTCTTCTCGTTGTGCTGTCATTTATGCGATGGCTGTTCTGGTTTTCTTGAGAGTTGCCAATCCCCTCTTGTCGCTCTGATATCCTGAGCTGATGGTCCAATGGATTCACCCTTGTGGTAAGGGTTGTGGTCACCGTAAGTCTGTTGGGCAGGAAACCTAATCCTCCAGGTCAGCAGGGTCAATCTTAGCTTCTTTTAATATCAAAGCTCGGCTTATGGGATCTTCTGAGGTAAAACCTTTGTTTCCTTCAATTACTTTGATCTCTCTGATAAGCGCACCTTCTACTACCCTCCTGTGACTAATTTTGTTGCGTTTTGTATATAAGCCTACTGTTTTTGAAATCCATCCTATGGTCATTTTCCCAACAATGTCTAGCTATAGCATCCCCTGAGAGTTAAGCTGTACTGCCCTTCTATGTTCTTGGACTCTAGTCCTTATTCCCCTACCTGATTCCCCCACATATCTGTCTCCATTATTGCAATTGATTATAGTATACCCCGCTACATCATCTGTATTACTGTCTTCTCCTTCCAATTTATTTTTACATACTTTGTTTTTTAAGGTATTATCAAAGGTATATACAAATTTATATTGACTTTCTTTCATTTTTGACGTGATTTGTTTCATTTTAGGCATAAAAGGGAGGGCAACTATTTCTTGTTTCTTTATTCCATGTACTCTCTACATTCGCTCTGTAAAATATTTTTGTCTAGCTTTGGTGAGTGCCCTTTTTCTGAACCATTCCGGGTATGCTAATGCATCGAAGCTTTTATCGATGTAATTTATTTCTTGCTCTATCTTGCAAGGGTCACACGTTTTTTCTCATTGCCCTAAGAAATAAACCTGTTAGAACCCCTATTTTTTATATCATGACTATGAAAAGAGAAGAAATGAATATATGAGTTTGTATGTGTGGGCTTTCTATATGTGCTGAATTCATATCCTGTTTCTTTTCTTTCTATGAGTATGTCTAAAAAGGGCAGTTTTTATTATTGGTATTCTTTTCTCTAAAAGTGAACTGGATATTGTTATCAAACTTATTGAGTTTCATCTAGATTAGTTTCTATTTTATTTCCATCCCTTGCAGAATAGCAAAAATATCATCCACGTATCTCCACCATCCTTGCAGTTTTAAGTTAGGGACATTCACATTAGGAACTAGATTAGTTTCGAAATATTCCATATAGATGTTAGCGATATAGGTGATAATGAGGACCCATAGCTACTCCATATTTCTGTTTGTAAACATGTCCCTCAAACGTGAAATAAGTATCACTGACACACAATTTGATCAACTCAAGGAAGACGCCTATTTCGATGTTTTGGATTGAAAATACCCTCATTATGTTTAGTCTGTAGGAATTCTAATACTTTTATCTAAGGGACATTGGTGAATAATGCTACTACATCAAAACTAACCATGTGTCCCTTTATATTCTTTTCCTTAACTTTGTCTATGAATCCTACTGAATGTTTAATATGGGATTCTGAAAATATCCCTACCTAGTATATTCCTAGTTCTCCAGCTAACCACACAGCTAAGTTTTTGTTAGGAGATTTCCTACTAGAAACCAATAGGCGTAGAGGGCAGCCCTCCTTGTGTATTTTGGGGCTGCCATATATATATGCAAGTTCAGGTAATTTACTTGAGAATAATTAGTGCATAGCATGTCCTTCCATTACCTAGTCTACTGATTATTTTCTTCACATTCTGATTAAAGGTATTCTGAAGCTTTTGGATTGTTGGAGGATTCTCTATTTTAGCATAAGTAGTTTCATCATCTAGTAGCCTGTAACATTTTAAACCCAACCCTATATTCTGAGCTATTCATGATGACAATACTACCCCCTTGGTCAGCTTTCATAATTCTAATATCTTTGTAGCTTTTTAATCCCTTCAGAGCGACACTAAATCTCCTTGGCAAGATATCTCCAAGTTTGCTTTCATTACTCCCTATCATCACTCCTCTGAGAAAAGGAGCTAAATCATTGTGATGTTCAACATTCAGGTAGTTAATCTTGCTGTTGCAATTCTATGTTAATATTGTTTGTAGTCCCTGCACAAAAATTTAATCGTATGCCCTAGTGCTGCTGTTTCATCCCTAGTCAATAATCTACTTGAGATATTCTTTATATTATCCATATTGCTAAATTTTATCCAAACCGAATTACTAAATAAACTCTCAAACTTATTTTTCATGTTGACCATGTTACGATTTGTATCAAAGTTTACTCTACTGTTGACCTGCCCAACAACTTTTTTGTACCACTCACCCCTTATGGTCTCTTGAAGTGTGTTTTGTGTACTCCTTACACCAGCAAATGCAGCTTCTTTCTTCTCCCTAAGCTCTTGCACTGATCCTTGATGTATCCTTCTTGAAAACTGCTGAATGCTTCTCCACTCCAGGGTCTTCTTCCAATCCTGCCATATGTTTTTGGACACACTTTGTTCTTCAAACATTCACTTATAAACCAGATCTTGTTTTTCATGGCTTTGGCTTTGTAAAGTTGTGCTTCATATCTTCTTGCATAATGAACAGCTTGAGTTCCAGCGACTTCATACAGTTGTTGAAATGTACTTCTGTTGTAATGTTGCTGTGGGTACATGATGAACCAAACAAAAACTTCTTTCAGTTTTCTTCTGAAGATTGAAAAAGAAACCCACAAATTCATTTGTAACTTGTTTACTTCTAAGTATTTACATTTAGTTTTACTCCACACTCGAGTACTTTCAGGCCCTTCTGTGGCCCATTCTCAAGAGATGTTGGGATTTAGCCTGGGTCAAGGCCCAGCAGTCTTCTGGAACTTCTTCTCGTTGTGCTGTCATTTATGCGATGGCTGTTCTGGTTTTCTTGAGAGTTGCCAATCCCCTCTTGTCGCTCTGATATCCTGAGCTGATGGTCAATGGGATTCACCCTTGTGGTAAGGGTGTGGTCACCGTAAGTCTGTTGGGCAGGAAACCTAATCTCCAGGTCAGCAGGTCAATCTTAGCTTCTTTTAATATCAAAAGCTCGGCTTATGGGATCTTCTGAGGTAAAACCTTTGTTTCCTTCAATTACTTTGATCTCTCTGATAAGCGCACCTTCTACTACCTCCTGTGACTAATTTTGTTGCTTTTGTATATAAGCCTACTGTTTTTGAAATCCATCCTATGGTCATTTTCCCAACAATGTCTAGCTATAGCACTCCCCTGAGAGTTAAGCTGTACTGCCCTTCTATGTTCTTGGACTCTAGTCCTTATTCCCCTACCTGATTCCCCCACATATCTGTCTCCACAATTATTGCAATTGATTATGTATACCCCCGCTACATCATCTGTATTACTGTCTTCTCCTTCCCAATTTATTTTTACATACTTTGTTTTTTAAGGTATTATCAAAGGTATATACAAATTTATATTGACTTTCTTTCTTTTTTGACGTGATTTGTTTCATTTTAGGCATAAAAGGGAGGGCAACTATTTTCTTGTTTTCTTTATTCCATGTACTCTCTACATTCGCTCTGTAAAATATTTTTTTTTTTCTAGCTTTGGTGAGTGCCCTTTTTCTGAACCATTCCGGGTATGCTAATGCATCGAAGCTTTTATCGATGTAATTTATTTCTTGCTCTATCTTGCAAGGGTCACACGTTCTCATTGCCCTAAGAAATAAACCTGTTAGAACCCCTATTTTTATATCATGACTATGAAAAGAGAAGAAATGAATATATGAGTTTGTATGTGTGGGCTTTCTATATGTGCTGAATTCATATCCTGTTTCTTTTCTTTCTATGAGTATGTCTAAAAAGGGCAGTTTATTATTGTTACTTTTCTCTAAAGTGAACTGGATATTGTTATCAAACTTATTGAGTTCATCTAGAAAAGTTTCATTATTTTATTTCCATCCCCTTGCAGAATAGCAAAAAATATCATCCACGTATCTCCACCATCCTTGCAGTTTAAGTTAGGGACATTCACAATAGGAACTAGATTAGTTTCGAAATATTCCTATAGATGTTAGCGAGATAGGTGATAATGAGGACCCCATAGCTACTCCATATTTCTGTTTGTAAACCTGTCCCTCAAAAGTGAAATAAGATCACTGACACACAATTTGATCACTCAAGGAAGACGCCTATATAAAGAAATATCTCAAGTAGATTATTGACTAGGGATGAAACAGCAGCACTAGGGCTAGGATTAAATTTTTGTGCAGGGACTACAAACAATATTAACATAGAATTCAACAGCAAGATTAACTACCTGAATGTTGAACATCACAATGATTTAGCTCCTTTTCTCAGAGGAGTGATGATAGGGAGTAATGAAAGCAAACTTGGAGATATCTTGCCAAGGAGATTTAGTGTCGCTCTGAAGGGATTAAAAAGCTACAAAGATATTAGAATTATGAAAGCTGACAAAGGGGGTAGTATTGTCATCATGAATAGCTCAGAATATAGGGTTAAAATGTACAGGCTACTAGATGATGAAACTACTTATGCTAAAATAGAGAATCCTCCAACAATCCAAAAGCTTCAGAATACCTTTAATCAGAATGTGAAGAAAATAATCAGTAGACTAGGTAATGGGAAGGACATGCTATGCACTAAATTATTCTCAAGTAAATTACTGAACTTGCCATATATATATGGCAGCCCCAAAATACACAAGGAGGGCTGCCCTCTACGCCCTATTGTTTCTAGTAGGAAATCTCCTAACAAAAACTTAGCTGTGTGGTTAGCTGGAGAACTAGGAATATACTTAGGTATATTTCAGAATCCCATATTAAACATTCAGTAGATTTCTAGACAAGTTAAGAAAAGAATATAAAGGGACACATGGTTAGTTTTGATGTAGTAGCATTATTCACCAATGTCCCCTTAGATAAAGTATTAGAATTCCTACAGACTAAAACATAATGAGGGTATTTTCAATCCAAACATCGAAATAGGCGTCTTCCTTGAGTTGATCAAATTGTGTGTCAGTGATACTTATTTCACGTTTGAGGGACATGTTTTACAAACAGAAATATGGAGTAGCTATGGGGTCCTCATTATCACCTATACTCGCTAACATCTATATGGAATATTTCGAAACTAATCTAGTTCCTAATGTGAATGTCCCTAACTTAAAACTGCAAGGATGGTGGAGATACGTGGATGATATTTTTGCTATTCTGAAGGGATGGAAATAAAAATAGAAACTTTTCTAGATGAACTCAATAAGTTTGATAACAATATCCAGTTCACTTTAGAGAAAAGTAACAATAATAAACTGCCCTTTTTTAGACATACTCATAGAAAGAAAAGAAACAGGATATGATTCAGCACATATAGAAAGCCCACACATACAAACTCATATATTCATTTCTTCTCTTTTCATAGTCATGATATAAAAATAGGGGTTCTAACAGGTTTATTTCTTAGGGCAATGAGAACGTGTGACCCTTGCAGATAGAGCAAGAAATAAATTACATCGATAAAAGCTTCGATGCATTAGCATACCCGGAATGGTTCAGAAAAAGGGAAAAAAGGCACTCACAAAGCTAGAAAATATTTTACAGAGCGAATGTAGAGAGTACAGGAATGGAATAAAGAAAACAAGAAAATAGTTGCCCTCCCTTTTTTTTATGCCTAAAATGAAACAAAATCACGTCAAAAATGAAAGAAAGTCAATATAAATTTGTATATACCTTTGATAATACCTTAAAAAACAAAGTAGTAAAAAGTAAATAAATTGGAAGGAGAAGACAGTAATACAGATGATGTAGCGGGGGTATACATAATCAATTGCAATAATTGTGGAGACAGATATGTGGGGGAATCAGGTAGGGGAATAAGGACTAGAGTCCAAGAACATAGAAGGGCAGTACAGCTTAACTCTCAGGGGAGTGCTATAGCTAGACATTGTTGGGAAAATGACCATAGGATGGATTTCAAAAACAGTAGGCTTATATACAAAAGCAACAAAATTATCAGAGAGATCAAAGTAATTGAAGGAAACAAAGGTTTTACCTCAGAAGATCCCATAAGCCGAGCTTTGATATTAAAAGAAGCTAAGATTGACCCTGCTGACCTGGAGATTAGGTTTCCTGCCCAACAGACTTACGGTGACCACACCCTTACCACAAGGTGAATCCCATTGACCATCAGCTCAGGATATCAGAGCGACAAGAGGGGATTGGCAACTCTCAAGAAAACCAGAACAGCCATCGCATAAAGACAGCACAACGAGAAGAAGTTCCAGAAGACTGCTGGGCTTGACCCAGGCTAACATCCCAACATCTCTTGAGAATGGGCCACAGAAGGGCCTGAAAGTACTCGAGTGTGGAGTAAAACTAAATGTAAATACTTAGAAGTAAACAAGTTACAAATTGAATTTGTGGGTTTTCTTTTTCAATTATTATTATTATTCAAAATCCTGCTGGCCTTTTTACTTTGAGGTTGGCAAACCAAAACATTTACTGAATATCTGATAATATTTATTAATTTCTGTGTTTTTTCTGCTTTAAATTAAAAGAGGAATCAATTAATGAAATAAAAAAAAAAATGTTTGGGAAATTCAAGGACTTTCAGTAATTAGACTGAAATGGCTATGTGAGAGATTGACGACTATTTCATTTACATATTTGTTTCTCTCTCTCTCTCTCTCTCCTCTCTGGAGAAAATAGAATATCATCAACTTCTTTGTAAGGATAATATGTCATCAAAAAAATACGAGAGAGAGAGAGAGAGAGAGAGAGAGAGAGAGAGAGAGAGAGAGAGAGAGAGATACCACATATATATGTATGTGTATATGTTCAATATATAATAATATACACACGTACCACACACACACACACACACACACACACACACACATATATATATATATATATATAGTATATATATATATATATAATCTAATATAATATATATATATATATATATATATATATATATATATATATTATATATATATATATATATATATATTAGAGAGGAGAGAGAGAGAGAGGGGTGAACTTCCCAACCGCTTCCCCATTACTCTGTGGTCTTCATCAGCCCTTTCAACTTTGCAACCAAATTGTAGACCGGCAGCCCAGGACCATTGAGATACAACGAACGAGATACCGACTGTAACCCCTACCGTAGTTTAGGAGTAGACTTGTAAACTGTGAAACTGACCATCTGCCGAAAATATATGGGTGGCTTACTTAACAAGCACCACTAATTGCTCGTTAGATTTTGGGTCTAGATCCAATATATGAGATACCAGATGAAACTAATATATAATATATCTGCAGACTCTCCTGATTATAGAATGACCAGTGACAGACATTTTGGCGGGTGGGGTTTTCCCCTGACAGACGCACTGAAAAGGGGGGGTTAGGGGTTAATTGAATCTAGATCCAACTTAGGAGATACCGAGTAAAATTTACGTTACAATAGCACTGCACATCCTAGAATACTGTGGTGGTAATGACAGACGTTTTAGTGGGTGGTTACCCCCCTGACAGACGCCCCACAACGAGTGGGAGGGGGAGGCAGGATCTGCATCCAACATTGGAGATACCAAGTAAAATTTGTACTACAATTGCCACTGCACATCCTAGAATTGCTGTGATGGTAATGCCAGACATTTTAGTGGGTGGTTACCCCCGACAGACACCCCACAACGAGAAAGTGGGGGAAGGGGGAGGGGAGGGGAGACGGATCTCCATCCAACATCGGAGACAACAAGTAAAATTTGTACTACAAATAGCACTTGCACATCCTAGAATGCTGTGATGGTAATACCAGACATATTAGTGGGTGGTTACCCCCTGACAGACACCCCACAATGAGTGGGGGAGGGGGAGGGGGAGACAGGAACTGCATCCAACATTGGAGATACCAAGTAAAATTTGTACTACAATAGCATTTCATATCCTAGAATGCTGTGACGGTAATGCCAGACATTTTAGTGGGTGGTTTCCCCCGGACAGACACACCCTAACAGGTGGGCAGGGGGAAGGGCAAGCCCTGATAATGAATGTCTAGATTAGTATAGTGGGCTACTATTGACCCGTATTATACATTATCGTGATATATTTAATGAATATTTTTATCCTTTCTATATCCTTTGTATTTATCTAACACAGTGTTTCCCAACCTTGACACTTTGAGGAACCCCTGAGACAATTTTCCTCATCCCAAGGAACCCCAATGCACACACACACACACACACCTATATATATATATATATATATATGATATATTATATATATATATATATATATATATATATATATATATATATATATATATAGATATATATATATGTATATATATATATATCTCGAGCTACAATGTCCTTTAATATCTAATTCGCTCTACCTCGGAATTAATATAATTTCATATATGCTTAACCGAAGGGGAATTTTTTCTCGATAATAGAATTTACCTGTACTTGGGCCGCGAACGCAGGTACATTAAAATCGCGCCCAAGTACAGGTAAATCTATTATCGAGAAAAAATTCCCCTTCGGTTAAGCATATATGAAAATATATTAATTCCGAGGTAGAGCGAATTAGATATTAAAGGACATTGTAGCTCGATATATGTATATGAATCACGGTAATGTGATATCACATATATATGTATATATATATATATATATATATATATATATATATATATATATATATATATATATATATATATATTATGTAAGCATTTGCATTAATTACCTTTAGTAAAACAGAGGGGAAAAATCTCGCGCGATATGTTACGATAAAATAAATTATGGACTGCGATTTCTCACGCCATGTTTAACGAAAAATATATACTTTTTAAATAACAATAATTAAATAAAACATGAATTCGTACGGAACACCTGGCGATCGTTCACGGAACCCTAAGGGTTCAACGGAACCCGGTTGACGATGGCTGATCTAACACAAAAATAATTTATTTGTTTTCATATAAATAACAGTCATCTGTAGGCCCATAATAATTCAGTTCATATTATTATTTTGACAAGCAAGCAACTAACTTCAATTATAATATATAGTAGGGGAGCCCGGGGCTAGTTGGCTACAGGGGTAAGTTGGCATACTTAATATGACTTTAAAGTTTACCAATAGGATGACTTCAATACATATACTGTGTAATTGCTACGTGGTTCGTCAATTACCAGCAAAATTCTATAGAGATAGAACGTAGGAGCTCGAATTTATGAGACAATTCTTATTTATTTTGATAGGTAGTAAGTAAATATTTTTAATCTTTCTGTTATTTGCTATAAACATCTATACATTCATAAAGATTAGTTTTCAATGATAGCATAGTTTTCCTTATGGATTAAAGATTCTATAGCATTAAAATGATTAATTCAAGGTTTTCTTGGTGTGGACTGGTAATCGTTTTTTGTACCAATGGCAGGGATGGGCAAGTTGGCTCAAAATAAATGGGGCAAGTTGGCACATGTTATTTGATAACAATAGTAAGCCTATTTATTTATATAATTTACGTTTTGTTTCTCTGGATTTTTGGAAGGATAATGAGATTTAGTGTCCTTATCATTTCCTCCACATGTTCTCCCAAGTTTTTTTTTTTGCAGCCCCTGGATTTTAGTGTTTATAGATATCTGAAGAAATGTGTAACAGGACATGTGATTCGTGGATGACTGGTAATCCAGGATCAAGTATGCCCATCTGTGACATTCCTGGTAAAGTTTCCTCGGCTTTACCTCTAGCTGTCACTTATTCTGATGTTTCAATTGGTTTAGGATTGATGGAATTTCAACTTTGAATTACAGACTATTTCAAGATTTTGATTTTACGGGTGGTTATGTAACAGATTGAGAGATGTCCGAACAGACACGGGCTTCAGATCAGTCATCAGCGTGACAGAGTTAAGAACTGCTCTTGTTGATCCAGAAGAAAGCTCAGCTGAAGAGAGCCCTGTGTTTGGTAAGCCAGGAGAAGTGTGGGTCCAGTGCAGGGCATTTGTAACATGTGGGAGCATGAGACTATGACGAGGATTTATTTCACACCTGCCACAATTACAACTAGATGATGATCTGAAGTAATACTAATGCCTTATATTTTGTATTGTTTTAGAAATTCATAGGGTATTTTTGCTATTTGATTTAAATGCAATGTAGTAATTTTCTTTTAATTATCAATGTGCCCAACTTACCCCATAAGTGTGCCAACTTACCCGTGGGGCAAGTGGCACGAAGTTGTTTTTTTTTTCTAAAGCTTATTGTTATCTTATGTTGAAAGCAAACAACAATTATTTTGCTCTGTGATAAAGGCGATGTTAATATTTTTCAATGGTGGTAAGAATTTTGCAACAGTTTGTTTTATATTCGCAATGATCAAATTGTAAAAAGTGTGCCAACTAGCCCTGGTCT
>NC_087216.1:63817217-63862217 GCF_015104395.2 Macrobrachium nipponense
TTTACTTCGTCTTCCGTCTGGATGATCCTCTGTCTTTGGGTGATTAAGGAAAGACATTCCTGAGGTCATCATTCTTTGGTCCGGATCGAAAGTTTTGGAGATATCACATTGGACACACGATCTCTCTTATATTTATTGTATACATACATACATACATACATACATACATACATACATACATACATACATACATACATACTATATATATATACATATATATATATATATATATATATATATATATATATATATATATATATATATATATATATATATATATATATATATATATACATACATATATATGCATATGTATATGTATTTATTACCACATATGCAATATAAGAAACTGGGTGTAGGTCCTGAAAGGTTTTCAACTTTATTTCATTCGCTAACTGGTTCATAGTAAAGTCGAAAGCAGTCAGGATCTACTATATCCTGTCTCTTATTTTTATCAACAGTGTCGATAAAACAAATAACGTGTTAGAGCCACAGTATATATATATATATATATATATATATATATATATATATATATATATATATATATATGATATATATATACATCCCACTTATTTGGGAACGCCTATCATACAGCCTAATTATCTGAGCGGGAAATGAACGAAGAAGCTTTCACCTTCGGGGGAAATATTCTCGATAATCCGAAAAGGGTTATAATAAGAGCAAGAATGCAATAAAACATTTTGCTTCAGTGTAAGAAAGAGCGCAGGTGAGCACAGAAGAGGTCATAATAAGAGTTCGTCATGATTTTCGAAACCTACCAATTTGTTATTGGATTTTCTCAGAAATGATTCTAACCTTCGGTTCTCATCCACAAAGTAACTTATTTCACACAACTCATGACACAAAATTACGAAAGCGAATGGCGGAAATTAAAGTCTTCTGTCAAGAAAACCAATGAATGTCACTGTAGGATTCAGAAACCCTCTATAGAGACCATCAACAGGGCCATTTAAGTTGATGGTGTAGGGAAGATGAAAATGGTTCAAGTAAATGGCGCTAGCACCAATGAAGAAGATTGGAGATCTCCTTCACTAGGTTGTGATAGGACTTAGTGTGATTTGATACATTACTTCTAAATTCGTGAAACAAACCTCGCCTTCATTGTGCATTAGTGTCTCTCAAGAAACGCTACCGTCAGTCAGCCATGCACAATAATGAGATATAAGGGACGGAAGTCGGCTGCCCTAACAACCAGTCTAGTCTATATGGAGGAAACGAAATGCGATGGAAACGGGCAAGAAACTCTGAAGCATCTCACTCGGTATTTTTGATAAAACCATCAAAATACTTTCCTCTTTCCGAGATTCTTATTCGATGGTCATTTTTCACGCTGAATTTCAAAGTATAAAGGCCAAGTATAAAGAACGCGAGGCTTAGAAATTATGAGTCCTGGTGGATTGAAGACCGAATAAGGACAGAGTGGTCTGAAAATCAAATGGAATCACTCCATGAAATTAAATAAAGCTAAGACATTTAACGATAAATTGCCAACATTCATTGAGCTCCTCACGAAATGAGTTTGTATGGTCTCTTTTGAGAGCTCAGTTCGACCGGCATCTGCATCAGTGCCACAGAAGCGCTTCAGCCGCCGATACTTTGGAAATTGTCGTGAGCGTGACTGAGGTAATTACATGGAATTGATACTGTCGGAGGAGGAGAAAGATCTCGGACCGGTTTTGGAAATCAGTTCGGTCCCGGATTTTGTCGAGTGGAGGAAGACTCGGAGCTTGACTAATTGATGCCATTATCCTGCAAAATGCTGGTTCGTTAAGTCATTAGTGTGTTTATTATAATTGAAAGCATAATTACTTATTGCATGCATTTCAAGCAGGATGGTTTGTGAATTACTCGACATTGCTCATAAGGTTCTAATCTCAGACGTCTGAGTGAATATTGAGGATAATTTGAGAAAGAGCGCTCAATACGGATGCTTAAAATCTACCCTGTTTAAGCATACACACACGCAGATATATAAATATATATATATATATATATATATATATATATATATATATATATATATATATATATATATATATATATATATATATATTAAAATTAGCATTTTGTTTAGTAATTTGCGTTGAAGTTCATGCCAGTATATCAAATTCTTGTAAAGCATTTGGGAGGAGGAGAACCCCTGATTACTAAGAACATCGTACGTTTAATTGCAACCTTGTAATTTGTGTATTATGTTTTAAACAGCCAGGAAAAACTGATAGAAAAGAGGTTTTCTTCTTACAAAAGAATTCCCATCCATCGGACTATAAAGCGGCGTCAGTGTCATTTAAAAGCCGTTTTCCTGATCGTAGGATGGAAAGTGGATGAAAGGAGGCTGCCCAGGGGACGATCAACCCTCTATTGTGGTCTTTTTCCAAAAAGCCTATAACTTCCAGAGTGAGGAAATTGCACAAAAAATTCACCTTTTGTCAAACTGATGGGTTGTATTTGTTCGTTGTTTACTGTTAATCTAACGCTAGAATTATCATTATATATATATATATATATATATATATATATATATATATATATATATATAAAGATATATGCTACGAAGGAAAAATAAACGAAGGAGGCTCTGCAAGATCTTTTGACATTAAACGTCCTTTACTGAGCAGAGACTGACATAAATACGAGAAAAGGCAATACAAGAAGATTCGTATACTGACAGATAGGGATTATAAAGAGATTAGTACCTAGATTCCGACACACCTGGAAGATAAGAAACCTTCCCAAACAAGCGTAAACAATGGGTGCAATTAAAGGTTTAAGACAATCATCTCAGATACAATTTCAAGACAATTAAAGGATTATAGGTGACAGCTATTCAGAACTTTGTAAACAAACCATATTCCAATACATGTCAGACATACATTACAACAAAATAATAACTCTAAGGCAACTGATTTTTATTTAAAGTCAGTAATTATATCTTTGAGGTCATTCTTAAACATGTTACAGATATTCAAGGTCTAAATGAAAAAGGCCACAACTAACATTGAAATTACAATGAAAAGTAAGTTGTATTAAAGCAGATTCTAAAAGATTTTGTGATAAGACATCTCTTGACCTTGCAATTACTGAACTATCAACCCATTTATTCGGTGGTTGTTTTCACTTAAATGAATGAATATTGCATTAGATTTTGCCCAGTTTTTACAGAATATTTATGCTGGCTTAGTCTTACTTCTAAGCCTTTGCTAGACTGTCCGAGATAAAATGAGGGACAATCCATACATGGAATTTTATGTATTATGTTGTTGCTTTCTCTGGGGCCATTTTTTATTAACATTCCTTTATCAATAGCGACATCTCTATATAAGTTTGAAAAATACTGTGACCTACCACAAAGTCATTTAGACATTATCAAAGGCATGACATATAATGCTACGCATGCCTACCATGAAAATAACTTCCCCGCTCGCTACAGAAAAAGTTTAAAAGAATTGAAGAATGATAATAGCTTACTAAGGCTGATAAATCCAATAGTTTAGTGATTCTTGACAAAACTGACTACATATCACGCATGCATACTTTACTAGAGAATGAAATAACTTCGTAAAACTCGCAAAAAATCCGTTGGACCAAGTAATAAAAAACTTTAATACCAATATCAAACAAATTCTTAAAGATAAAAAAGAACTTTTGTGTCAGTTAACTGTAAAGTGTCCCTCATTACCTTATTTATATGGCCTAGTCAAAAGTCATAAGGAAAACAAACCTATGCGCTCAATTATTAGTACTGTAGGATCAATTGCTTATAAACTATCTAAATATCTTACTAAACTGTTATCCCCGCTACTATGAACTGTATCTAATTCACACATCCGGAATTCTCTTGATCTTGTGGAAAAATTAAATAACATTGTACTAAAACCCTAGCGATATTTTTGTCAGTTTTGATGTATGTTCTTTCTTTACAAAAGTCCCTATTGACTCTGTGCTAGAATATTTAAGTAATGAACTTGTACTGCATGAATTGCCTATGGTCCGTTAGTCACATAATTTCCTTAATTATGTTATGTATTTGTGATTGCAGATTTATTTTTAATGGAGAATATTACCAACAAATATTTGGTATGGCCATGGGTAACCCTTTATCACCTCTCCTTTACAACTTATATATGGAATTTTTTTGAGAGACAACACCTCCCGAATATCACACTTATCCCCTTAAAATGGTACCGATATGTCGATGATATCTTAGTAGTCTTACCTGGTGGTATCAATGTAAATGATTTACTGTCTAAATGAATAATTTAGTACCATCCATAAAATGCACTGTTGAAATTGAAAATAACAATGTCATCCCTTTCCTAGATGTATTAATACATAGAGAATCTTTCAAATGCAAATTCAGTATTTATATAAAACCCACAAATAATTTAACATATGTACATTTTTATTCTGGCCACCATCTTAATATTAAAATTTCAATTCTTTCTTCTATGTTCCTACGCGTTTTGCGTATCACGAGTCCACAAATATGGACCAAGAAATAGAATACATAAAAAAGATAAGAAACGATCTCTGCTACCACCTCATTTAATTGATTTATGTTATCAAAAAGCTCACAAAAAGTTTTATAATGTTGCTATTAATGAAAAAGAAATGCTTAAAAATGTACTTAGTTTACCTTATTTTCGTGTATTTGAAACCATAAAATCAATATTTAAATCGTTTAATGTTAATGTAGTGTTCTCTTATAACAATACCATTAAAGATATGCTAATTAAGAATAGTCCCGTAACAAATAACAACATCATTTACAAAATTCCTTGTAAGGATTGCCCATCGTTTACGTTGGTCAGTCTAGTAAAAATTTATGTGTTCGGATTAAGCAGCATATGTATTCAGTTAGAAACAGCCCAGACTTCAAATGCACTGTTTATCCATCTGAGTGAAAAATCTCATTGTATTAATTGGGGTGATACCTCGGTAATTGCTAGATCTAATGATTATGTTTCAAGAAATTTACTGGAATCGGCAATTATACAAATCACTAATAAAAACAACGTAAATCTTAGTCTGGGAATGTACCATTTGGACCAATATATTTGTAAGATGTTTATGAAGGACCTCAAAATAAATGAACAACTAATAAATTAGTCCCACATGTATATATATTATTTCTTTCTCTCTCTTCTCCTCTCTTCTCTCTCTGTCTGGTCTGTCTGTCTTCTGGTCTGTCTGTCTCTCTCTCTCTCTCTCTCTCTCTCGCTCTCTCATCTCTCTCTGTCTGTCTGATCTGTATCTGACTTGTCTCTCTATCTCTCTCTCTCTCTCCTCTTCTCCCTACCCCTATCCTCCTACTCCCCCTCGCTCTGTACGATATTCTCTCTCCCTCTTTCTCTTGCTCGATATATATATTTATTTATTTTCTTTTGTCTTTTCATTAATAATAATTTTTGTTGGGAAAACTTGTGTAAAAATTCATGATATTAAATTGTATATGCTCCCGTGTTATTTTCAAAATGTACTGTTTTCTGGAAGAATCACATGTTTACTGCGGGTATCCTTCAAGGTGTGGCTAGCCTCTGGCGATTCCTCCTTTCTGTAGAGTGAAATCGCCCTTAAGTCTAATCTGGTAGTGTCAGTTTGTATATTAAGCCTTCTTTTGACTGTGTTGTTCTTTGTAAAATCAGTTTGCCTCAGTAAAGGGTCTGAATAGGACCGAAAGTACTTGGCTATCTCGCTTTTTTCATTTTTTCCTTCGTGGCAAAAGACCTTTATATATATATATATATATATATATATATATATATATATATATATATATATATATATATATATATATATATATATATATATATATATATATATATATATATATATATATATATATATATATATATATATATATATATATATATAATATATATATATATATATATATATATATATATATGTATATATATACTATATATATATATATATATATATATATATATATATATATATATTATTATATATATATATATATAAGGGTTTTTGACGTAGGAAAAATCTATTTCTGGGTGATTGGCTCGTGTCGCCCTATGAAAGTATATTTTATATCTTTTTTTCTAGGCAAAATTAATCTAAAATTACCAGAGAAAAACAAAATTAAGAAAATGTCAGTAAAACTGACTCGCTCACTCTATAAAAGAAGTGTCGGTATGAGAATAGGGGCGAGTGGGATCACTACCACGAGTCATTCACCATTTAGACCTTCCAATCTAAAATCCCCACCAGAGAGAGCTGATACGAAAGGGTGATGCGGCCGCTACTACTACTACTACTGACGCCACGGACAGCAGCGCCCCTAGCGGTCATCCTTAATCTATGAACATCTTGTCCTGCAGGGTGGGTAAACAAGGACAGGGTGGGTTTTCATAGGGCGACATGAGCCAATCACCCAGAAATAGATTTTTCCTACGTCAAAAAAATCCCTTTTTTTTCTGGGCTCAGCTCGTGTCGGCCTATGAAAGAGTACCAGAGAAACAGACAAGATGGGAATAAAGACAAATGAAAACCAGTTGTAAAAAAGAGGTATATAATATAAGTGAATCAGGGACATTACAGTATACAACAAAGTACTTAAAGCTAACTTATCCTAAATAATGACATAAAGAAAGCAAACAATATAAAGTACTTAAAATTAACTTATATTAAACATAGTAATATCCAGTAATGCAATGCAAAATAACAAAATAGATTCACTTAAGTAAGATATTTACATATATACAAACACATTGTGTCCTACCCTAGCATAAAAATAAGGGTAGGAACACTGAAGTACATTATAAGTACATAGTGTGGATGTCCCTAGCAAAAAATAAGGGACAATCCACCAGTATGATCTCAGCGGCTAAGGCTATAATATCCGAGTAGCATGGCAATAGGGTGAGGCATGTTGGACGAGGTAGGTAGAAAGGAGACCTGGATCTATACTACGACTACTATACAGTATCAGGAGAAACAATGTTTCCCGCTGCTACTGCAGAAAATTTTAAAGATTCCAAGGACTTTAGGTAGTGACGTTTAAAGACTGTCGGAGATTTCCATCCAGTATACTTTTTAAGATCCTCAAAGTTCATATGTTGGAAGTAATTAATTGAGGTGGCTACTCCTCTGATGTCATGTGCTTTTGGAAATGAATCAGGATTGGCTTGTTTAATGAAGTAAAGGGTCTGTTGTCTAATTCCTTTTACTGATAAAGTACCACCTTTTTCTCTCATAAAGAGAGAACCTGAGGATCTTGAGGATGTGCGAGATAGAAAGGCTCTTAAAGTTGATACTGGGCAGAGAGAAGGATCTTGCGGAAGTGGGATGACTTTCCAAGGAGCCCACCTTGCAAGAGGATCCTCATTTTTAGCCAAAAAACTACGATCCGGTGCAAGTAGAACTTCTCCTGAGGGGAGGAATTCCACATGACCCGCATCTCTGGATAGAGCCGACAGTTCTGAAATTCTAGCTCCTGAAGCTAGGCTTAATAAGAATAACGTCTTTCTAAGAAGCATTATGAATGTACAAGACGAGTTGTCAGTATCTGAGGCTAGTTTGAGGACATCATTTAAGAACCATGAGACTGCAGTAGGCCTTTGAGAAGGTCTAAGTCTAGCACAGGCTTTAGGAATAGACGTAAAGTAAGATTCTGTTAGGTCTATCTGGAAACCCAACTGAAAGATCTTCCTCAAAGCCGATTTATGAGTAGTAATAGTGCTAGCTGCTAAACCTTTTTCAAACAAGGATCTGAAAAAGGATATAGCTAAGTTAACTGTCATGGTTGTAGTGTTTGATTCTTTCAGGAAGGATGCTAATTTTTTAACAGCTGAGTCATATTGTCTAATAGTTGACTCTCTCTTATCTGATTCTAGGAAGAGGATGTTTTGTGGATCAATGTTAGCATCTTTGTTAGCCGCAAACTTCATGAAGTCCATAAAGTTAGGGTCTGAAGAATTCCTGAGGAAGCGAACACAGTCCTCATTTGTACTGATTGTGACAGCTTGGGATTGGGAATCCGTTGAGGTCGGAGACCCAATTCCAGAAGCAGAGGATACCAGTTGCTCTTGGGCCAGTCTGGAGCAAATCAGAGCTACTATCCTTGAAAGTCCTCAGCTTGCTCAAGACTTTCAAAAGAAGATTCACTGGAGGAAAAACATAAATTTTCCTCCACTGATTCCAATCTAACGACAGGGCGTCCGTGGCATAAGCCAGAGGGTCCAGGTTGGGGGCCACATAGCAAGGGAGCTTGTGGTTCGCTTGTGAGGTGAAGAGATCCACTTGGAGACCTGGGACTCTCCGGCATATCCACTGGAATGACCTGTCGTCCAGGGACCATTCTGATTCCAGAGGGACCGACCGGGACAAAGCGTCTGCTATCACATTTCTTACCCCCGCCAGGTGAGTGGCGGACAGATGCCATTTGTGTTTGTCTGCTAGGGCAAAGATGGCTATCATGACATGATTCACATGTTTGGATTTGGACCCTCCTCTGTTGATGCAATGAACTACCACTGCACTGTCCAAAACTAGTCTTAGATGAGACTTTTTCGGGGGAAGAAGTCTCTTCAGGGTAAGAAATACTGCCATTGCTTCCAGGACGTTTATGTGAAGCTGTTGGAACTGAACTGACCAAGTCCCCTGAACTTGCTTGAATTGAGAATATCCCCCCCACCCGGACAGGGAGGCATCCGTGTGAATGGTTAACACTGGAAGGGGTATATTGAAGGGGGTACTAGTTTGGCCAGGTTCTTCACTTTTGTCCATGGACGGAGCTGATTGTGAAGGATCTGTGGAATTACTGACAACTTGTCTCGAGATTTGGCGTTTTTGCTCTCGATCGCCAAACTCGATTTATATCTTTCAGCCTTGCTTTCAGGAGGATGTCTGTCACTGAGGCAAACTGAAGAGAACCTAGGATTCTTTCCTGGTTTCTCCTTGATGTTTGTTTGCATTTGAGAAATTGTTTCACAGACTTGGCTATTTCTTTCCTTTTGACCACCGGAATTGACAGATTGTGGGAAGACAAATCCCATTGGATTCCTAGCCACTGAAAACGAGACTCTGGAGTAAGTCTGGATTTTGTCTTGTTTATCTGGAACCCCAAGAAGGTTCCAGAAATTGAACTACCTTTTTTGTGGCTTTGAGACATTCCTCGACCGTTGGTGCCCAGATCAACCAATCGTCGAGGTATGCTGCTACCATTATCCCTTGAGTTCTCAACTGTTGAACTACCACTTCTGCTATTTTTCGTGAATACCCTGGGGGCTACATTCAGACCGAAGGGCATCACTTTGAATGAGAACGTCTGATTTCCTAGTTTGAAGCCTAGGAATGGGCGGAAGTGCCTGGCTATAGGGATATGATAGTATGCGTCTGTAAGATCGATGGAGCATGTGATGGCCCCACGGCGAAGTAAGGTCCTTACTTGCGAGATGGTAAGCATTTTGAACTTGTCGCAACGAATGAAAAGAGTTTAGCTTTGACAAGTCTAAGATTACCCTTCTTTTTGTTGAGCCTTTCTTTGGCACGCTGAATAAGCGACCTTGAAATTTTAGATGCTTGACTCTCGCAATAGCTCCTTTCTGAAGGAGTTCCTCCGCGTAATCTGTCAATTCCTTTGATGGTTCCTGATAAAATGATTTGATTGGAGGGGGATCTTTGATCCAACTCCAACCCAATCCCTTGGACACGATGCTCTGTGCCCATTTGCTGAACCCCCACCTGTGACGGAAGAGGACAGCCTCCCTCCTACCTGGGAGCCTCACTGTTGTTGGGCGGGTTGACCTCCGTGCCCTCCTCTGAATTTGCCTTCCCCTTGCCGCTCTCCCTGTGCCACGCTGGCGAAAGTGGCTCTCGCCCTGCTACCTCTCGAAAACCTATTAAAGGCTGGGTAAGCCTGACCTTCATACATAGAGTTGAAGGCCGGCCGAGACTGCGTAGGAGGTTGAGGGTTGCGACTGAGGGGACAACAGGAGGATGGGTTGGGCCTGTTTCGAAGTCGATGGTTGTCCCTGTTGGGTAACTGGGACGGCCTGAACAAACTGCTGTTGCTGCTGTTGTTTCTGGTAAGGCTGGAACCTTCTACCAGACTTCTTGAGTTTCTTACCAGCAGCAGGGGCGGATTCTTGCTTCCTCTTAGAAGAGATGCCCCACCTAGCCCTAAGGCTCTGGTTGAGCCTAGCAGCCTCGTGGTGCACCTCGTTCACAGCGGACTCTGGGAAGAGGTCCGCCCCCCACATGCTGGAAGCCAGGAGTCTATTAGGTTCGTGCCTAATAGTGCACTCCTGCAGAACGTGCTTTCGGCAGTTCCTCCTAGCTTGGAAGAAGTCGAAAGCATCCGTCTGAACTGTTTGGAGCTGAGACTTGGCCAGAATCTTGAATAGCGGTTCTGTGCCATAAGACAGTGCCGCCATTTCCGTGATAATCAAGGAGTTGAGGGACCTCCCAAACCTAGTTCGAGCATCGAACTCTGCCTGAATCAAAGTATCAGGCAGCCTTGGAAGCTTCTCGCCAAACTGGTCCATTGCGCAGTCTGGCTTAAGCTTACCAATCGTGAACGTGGCAGGCAAGTTCTCCCACAATTCTCCAAAGGCTGGAAAGAGCGGAGAAGTAGAATCAGCTTCCCTCAGCTGTGGCATGGGCTCATCCTTGAGGACTGCCTGAAGAGTCGCTTCCACTATTTTGGTAGCGAACGGAAGAGAAGCCTCCTCCTCCGTCGCAAAAATAGTGAAAGGACTCTTGAAAGCCTGGAGCTTAGTGTTGGTACACTCCCAGTCCTCTAGGCAGTGAACCCATTCCCGCTGTGCGTGCTCCCTACTATACAGCACGTTTTCTCGGGAAATCTTGTCCTCTCTAGTGAGGGCCACCACGGTCAGCTAGCATATCCAATGAAAGGCTGAGTTAATCCCGGAGGATAAAACTCGAAGTCCTCAATCCTTCGAGTTCCACACTCCGGGACAGAGATCATGCCGTCCTTGAATATGGAGCGTAAGCGGCCACTCTCCATGGGTTATCCATGGAGAAGGCTGGTAGGGACTCATATGGAGGTAGCTGAAGAATGCCAGTACCTGCTACTGGGGAGATTGGTTGAGGAACCTGAGAAAGCCCAGCTACTCGGTCCTCATTCTCTCTAACTCTGTTAGAGAGATCTTGGATGGATTGGCCCGACTGACTGAGGGTGTTTGACAGCTGCGCAAACATCTGTTCAAACCTGGTTCCGAGGGCGGAGACCTGCGAGCCGACCATCTCTCCCACCTGTTGCATCACCACTGCTGAGAAGGCAGTGGGATCAAAGGAGCTCGGTCCCGCTACTCCAACCGGCGTTGCCGGAGTGGATGCGGTGGAGGCCGGAGAAGGCGTTGGCTCGGCTGAAGTGCGAGCCTTCTCCTTAGAAGCCTTGCTTCTAGAGCTCTTGGAGTACGAAGAGCTCGGCTTAGCCTTCACCGCGTCAGCATAGGAAGTCGAAGACTTCTTTGCTGAAGAAGACGACGACGACTTCTTAGAAGTCTTCTTGTGGAGGGTCTTCAGTTCTCTCTGTCCCTTCACCTTTGCGGGTACAGAGAGAGCGGGAGAGCGGGTAGGGATCTCAGATCCCGTAAAGCCTTGGAAAGAAGCAGTAGAAGGGACAGGAGAAGATCCAGGAGCGCCCAAGGAAAGACCTTGGGCGCCCGACACACCTACCTCAACCAACAAATCCTCTGCCCCTACCGCCATAGGTTCAATGTTCAGGTCCAAATTCGCGACGTCTGGGACCGGCTCCTGCGTGGCCGTGTGGACCCGAACGACAGCTGCACCTCTTGTTGTATGGAAGCGATGAGAGGGGCTGCCGAGATGGGATCAACGTAACCTGTTGATTTGCCGCCGGAAGATCTGAACGGCCAGCTTCTTATCTAGGCTGGCCCTTGGCGGCGTTCTTCCCGAAGCCGCCCACCCAAGCCTTCAGGGTTGCTAAGGCGACTTCCTTCACGGCGGCAGCCTGAAAGAGAAGGCGAAATGAAGCTTCTAGCGGCGGGGACGGGGTTTAACAAGCTTATGACTAAGTGTTATTAGTGATACGATCAAGAAGTCTAAAAGTCGACTTACCCCCCCCAACAGCTGACTGACAAGGTCATAGCAAATGGTGCAGGCTTCTGGTGCCAGACGATCATAGCGTTGTGGGTCGTGGCACACGGGGCGTGAGTCCTGCACTCATCGTGGGCGCAGGGGTCGTAAAGCGTCGCGTTACACCCCAGGACCTGACAGTTGGTAGCCTGTAAGTGGAAAGATACATAAGTATCAGGAGCACACTTACAGCCTAACAATTGCTCCGCTGCATGCCGGAGCATGAAAGTTAGATTAAACCAGAGCCCCGCCATAATACGTGTGGTAACTAGGCGGTTGGAGTTGTCTAAGGCTACGCCGGAAACAGGAGAAAATATCCAACCAGGTGTGGTGGTGAGCCATGAAACCACGACGGAGAACGACGGAAGATGGTACACACACAAAGTTAGTTAATACTAAAATTCACCGTAAAATTAGGGTACATCCTTATATTTATAACGAAATATATATAAATCTTTTCCCCGTCTACTAGAAGAGTGCCCGGGTAAGAAGCAAGCTCTCCTCCGGTAGCGGGAAAAAGGGAGGATATAGTAGGCAAGCAACAGACCACTAGTAATGACCACCCCGCCCGCTGGCGGAGCCAGACGAACTATAACCAAAGGGGCCCCGGCTGCAGCGGAGGCTCCGTTCATTACAGTAGGGGTAGGGTGGGACTGAGCAATGGGGGGGGGGGTTCCCGGCGTAACGCGGCGGGAGAGAGAGAGGGGGGGGGGTGGCCTACCCCTCCCCGTCCCCGCCCTACAACTACCCGCTCGGTGACCCGGTACCCGAGACAAGTGGTCGCCCTATACCCCAGCTGGGAGGGAGCTCCTGGCCTCCTCAGAGAAAGAGGGAGGAAGGCTACTGTGGTTGTCATGGTAACCAAGGAGTCTCCCAGACCCCTCCCTATACTGGTAGGGAGGGAAGGGGAAGGGTAAGGTGCTATGGAACACGTGACCGCAAGTGGCCTAAGCCGCGATAGCAACACAACCATGGAAGGGCCACGTGAACCAGACTGTACCAACACATGGGACATGCACCTAGGCTAGCCTAACACCCTAAATAAAACTAATAATACATCGTAAAAGAGGGAAAAGACACTTTTAGTAAAAGAAAAAGAAGCCCAGGAGGAGGCAAACTGTTCCGAGGAACAGTTGACTACTCGGAGCCAGCGATAGCCGATGAAGAGCAAGAGCCGGGATGCTGGGCCAGAAACACAGAATAGCCCTAA
Source organism: Macrobrachium nipponense (assembly GCF_015104395.2). Lineage (NCBI taxonomy): Eukaryota > Metazoa > Arthropoda > Malacostraca > Decapoda > Palaemonidae > Macrobrachium > Macrobrachium nipponense. The sequence continues at coordinate 63,830,539 of NC_087216.1, forward strand.
ATACCAAACTAAGAGAAATGGTAAAAGGGCTGTCCTAGCTATAAAAACGATGTAATAAACGATGAACGTGATATAGTAAGCCCATAAGTATAAGAAGTCCCAGTATGGGAGACCGGGAATTCTTAACATGAGGCGGCATGGCGCCGCCACGAGTCAACCGGGAGACCGTATATGACCTATTAGGAAGGAAAATACTGGTCCCTGGAAGACTAAAAAACGTTAAAATACTACTTATGAGGCACTTAACTTAGCCGATGCGATGGCAGGCAGCACGTTCCATGATGAATAGAGTGGTAAATCCGAAGAAAACACGGCACGAGAGAAAAAATGCGCACAACGTGTATGTCTAAAGATTAAGGATGACCGCTAGGGGCGCTGCTGTCCGTGGCGTCAGTAGTAGTAGTAGTAGCGGCCGCATCACCCTTTCGTATCAGCTCTCTCTGGTGGGGATTTTAGATTGGAAGGTCTAAATGGTGAATGACTCGTGGTAGTGATCCCACTCGCCCCTATTCTCATACCGACACTTCTGTTATAGAGTGAGCGAGTCAGTTTTACTGACATTTCTTAATTTTGTTTTTCTCTGGTAATTTTAGATTAATTTTGCCCTAGAAAGAATGATATTAAGGATACTTTCATAGGCCGACACGAGCTGAGCCCAGAATATATATTAGGTTAACGTAAAACTATTATTATTTCTTTTGTTGATTTAAATCAGCCTTGTTTTTTTTGTTTTGTTGTTTTAAATTTTTGCTGAGTATGTTTACTCTTGTGTTACCGTAAGTTAGGTGGCTTTATAATTGTTTGTCAGTGTTTTTGCGCCTCCTCCTCCTCCTTTGTGTATTAGTGAACTATCGTTTTAACGATTGTTATTCTTTTGCTTTGAGTGTTTATAAACACTGGGAAGGTGATGAGTGGACATGGTCGACCGGTCAACGGGAGTTCGGGTCTTGACAAGCTCTCACCAGTACTGTTTCCCGTCGCAGCATTTATTTTGATTGGGAGGACAACTTTGGATACTTACCTTTTGGACACGCACTTGGATATTTCCCTCGCGGATTTGGAAGACGCATATATACGTCTGTTGTGTGTGTGTCCCTGGATCACGGCTATTTCTCGCGCAGGTGTTGTTGTCACCTGCGACCTTCACACTGCTGTTGAGGGTTTAGCAGACGCTCTGTCATCTGCGACCGCTGTTTCTGCCCTTGTTCCCGTCGGAGGATTTTTACGGGACCTGTGTCGTCGCTGTATCCCGGCACTGGATTTTTGTATTTACTTGCCGTGTCATCCTCGTCCAGCTGCTATATACGGGAGTGAGAGCAACTTGGCTCGTTAGGTGACAAGTAGGGAGGCTGCCGCCAGGTAAGACGTATTATCGTTCCTCTTGTATCGGGAAATGTGTTGCCCTTCAGTACCTGGCGTACAGTTTTTGCCCTTCGTTAGCAGCTTGATGGACTGATCACGGCCCTGAATTCAACTCCTCTTCTGGTACTTCACTTGAGGTGAAATTGTTTATTTTTGCCAATTTTCATTATTTATAAATATAATATATATAATATGTATAAGTTTACATGTATATGTTGTAATATTTGTTTGTGAGTTAGTATTTAGTGGACCGAGTTCCACATTGTTTAGCTTTGTGTTGTAGGTAGGAATATTAAGGTTTTCCTTGTTATCATCTCTTACTTCCTTCTACCTTATTATTATTAGGTTATTGATTATTTTGGCTAGCCTTATTTGGATCCACCTTGTTATTATTAAGTGTTTTCTCTCTTGGAATTTTCTCTTGTTTAGGGCTTAGTGTAGTAGCTTTAGGTTTTCTTGTGAGTTCCCGAGAACCAGGTATTTGTTCTCTTGAATATTCTGTACAATTAAGTGTATTTAATCTCACAAGGTTGATTTAAGTCATTGCTCTAGTTTATAATAAATAGTGTTAAGTTTTTTGAGTTTCTGTTTCTGTCCTTCCTTATCACTGAGGTTCATGTACTGACTGCAATCCTTGAGAATATAAAGACCTAAAAAGAACCTGTACTGCAACCTGGGAGGTAGTAACAATTATATATATATAGTTATGAACATTACTCACAACTATTTAAAATATAAGTGGCAAGAACAGGCTCTTTCTCTTAACGATCAGTGCCACAAAGGTTAGAATTTAAAGCCAAGGGGCAAGATCTCCAGACAGTGAAAAACACCAAATAACACTCAAAGAGGATAAACGAAAATATAAACCAAAACTTTAGTATTTATTATAAATAGATCTTAAATTGATTAATCCCACATGAAAAAAAAAACTGATTAGGGTTTACAAAATACTTTACCTAAAAATATCCTCATTCACACGATAGAACAAGAGACAGTAATTAGGAGGAGGAAGGAAAACAGCCTATTTCTAGAAAGCCCTGAAAATATTCTTTTGGAGAAGATAATGAAAGAGGGAAAGAACCTTAATCCTAGATCATATAATTACTCAAAAATATTTACATACATAATTATACAAATAACTTATCACAGATCACTTGATCTGACATCAAAGGTGATTACACGCAGGCACTATATGGGCGATGACACCACTACTGAATGCACACACGGCTGTCTATCAACTGCTCCGCAATCACGAAGGGTGTCTGCAGCCGGAGGATACACTGACCCGCGTCAGTAACGTCTATAACGAATATATTCAGTATATCCTTACAGCATTCTGAACAGATTCAGGCCTTTTCACGACTCCGGAGGTTTCAGGTCGAAAGCAGGACAAGGGACAAGACACTCAAGATGCTTTCCCAGGGCAGCAGGCAGGTCCAGAGATGCAGATACGTAGATTAATAATATCATCTGCAGCACACAGAAAGGGCGCCCGAACAGAGCACAGGACATGTTTCTCAAACAAGGCTGCAGCTTCCACAGCGACTTTAGTAATTAGGAGGCGGCAACACCGTCAACGCCCTCCATAATACAGGTGAAAAGGGGGGTCCTCAAACGTAGCAAGGCCAAGAGAATCTCCAAATTTTTAAAACGTCCTGCAGGGATCAGGTCAGGAAAGAAACCTCCAAGATAAGGAGCCGAAAGCATACTCCTTTTCATCTTCAGCCAACGGTCCCCACCAAAAGTGAGGCAACGACCGCAAATCACCAAACAAGCATCCGGCCGAATAAATACTTGAAAAGAGAAAAAAAACAACTCTCATGGGCGAGGTACTACTTTAAATAATAACAACCTTCGGTGGGAGCGAGAATAACCTTACCAGTCTTTTTTTTTGTGGCAATAAAAAAATTAAATGAAAGTAACTGAATGAAATTTACTTTACAGGCCACGAATGAAAATTAAGCATATTATTACAGCTCCCACCAAAAGGAAAAAAAATAATTTATTATTTTTTTAATGAAAGAATTAACTTAATTTTCAAAAAACAAACTCAAACTTTAATCAAATATATTTGAATAAAAAAAAACTTTATATCAAGTTCACCATAACAAAAGAGAAAGAGGAAAAACAATAAGTAAAAGTAATGTAAATATTGGACCTGAAAAACAAGAAAAATCGTTAATATTGAGGCATTCTTAATACGTTAACTACTTCTAAACAAATTAAACCTTCTCGAATGCTCTCGATAAAGTATCGGGGACAACATTACTTTTGCCAGAGATGTGTTGGATATTAAGATTATACTCCTGCAGGATAAGACTCCAACGTAAGATGCGCTGATTCTTGTTCTTGAATTTATTTATGAAAATAAGCGGATTATGATCCGTTAACACAATTACTTGAGCCGGAGAGGACAACAGGTATACTTCAAAGTGGAGGAGGGCTTTTACTAAACACAACGCTTCCTTCTCCACGGTCGAATACCTCCTCTCTGCTGGTAACAACTTCTTAGAGAAGTACGCCACAGGATGAATCGTTCCATCGGGAAGTCTTTGAAGAAGAACAGCACCTAAACCTACATCACTGGCATCTGTCGCTAAACAAAAAGGGAGAGAAAAGTCCGGGGAACGTAATAATGGAAAAGTTATTAAAGCAGCTTTCAATTTTTCAACGATTCCTGACACTGGTCATCCAAATAAATTTTACATCTTTCTTCAAAAGATTAGTTAATGGATGAGCAATATCGGAAAAATTTTTTCACAAACTTGCGGTAGTAACCTACCATGCCCAGAAAACGTCTTACACCTCTCCTATTTTGAGGTGCAGGAAAGTTTGATATAGCCTTCACATTCGCTTTCTTAGGAGCGACTTTACCCAGGCCTATCTCGTGCCCAAGATAAAACTACCTTGGCCTGAGCAAAATCACTCTTCCTTAAATTAACTACCAAACCAGCCTTTCTTAGAACCTCAAATAGAGCTCTAATTCTCTTTAGATGTGTCTCCCAATCGTCGCTATAAATGATTAAGTCATCAATATATACTACACATCCTTCTAAATCTAAATCACAAGTAATGAAATTCATGAGTCTTTGAAAGGTGGCGGCTGCATTTTTCATACCGAATGGCATAACCTTGCATTCATACAGCCCGTCACCTGTCACAAATGCAGAAATTTTCCTTGCCCTGAATGAAAGACCGACCTACCAGTAAACGCCTTTCAACAAATCAAATTTGCTAATATATTTACGCAGATCCCACACGGTCGATACAATCTTCCACCCGAGGCAAAGGGAAGGAGTCTGTCTTCGTAATAGAGTTTACCTTTCGATAATCAAAGCAGAGTCTATGCTTGCCACCCTCCTTTTTAACCAAGACTACCGTAGAGCTCCAGGGGCTACAACTGGGCTCTACGAGATCGTGGTCCAGCATATACTTCACTTCGTCTTTAACTATGTCCCTTTTGCAGGGTTTAACCTATACGGACTTTTGTTTAATAGGTCGTGCCTCCCCTACATCATCTGATGTTCTAAAATATTAGTTCGTCCTGGTGAATCCTGAAATAAATCTTTATAATCATTAATTAACATTGTTAAAGACGTTACTTTGTCCTTATCCAGGTGCTGAAATTTAACATCAAGGTTATTGAGAATACTCGAATTATTAGACAGACCATCAGGTCCCACAGATAATTAAATATCTATCATAGGATCTACTTCTACCTCTACCAGTGACACCGGTTCTACGTCTACCTCTACTTCTCTACTGACAAAAGGCTTTAACATATTTATGTGACAAATTTGGGTTTTTCGACGTCTTTCAGGAGTCTCAATCAGGTAATTAACATTATTCAATTTCTTGAGTACCTTCCACGGACCTGAGAATTTTGCCTTGAGTGGATTTCCAGGCATGGGAAGCAATACCAAGACTTTGTCTCCTGGATCAAAATGTCTCATTTGGGTTCCAACATCATAATTTGTTTTCATAGTAGCTTGAGCCTTTGTTAAATTTTCCCGGGCAAAGGTCCAAGCTCTACGCAATTTCTCCTGTAAATTAGATACATAATCCAAAACATTCATTTCCGGGGTTTCTCCCTCCCAGAGCTCTCTCACAACATCCAATGGATCACGAACACAATGTCCAAATATAAGCTGAAAGGGAGAGAAACCCAAAGTCTCATTAGGCGTTGACCTGATTGCAAATAAAGCATAAGGGATCTCTTTATCCCATTCACAACCTGTTTCCAAACAAAATTTTTTTAAGACAGATTTCAGGGTTTGGTGAAATCTCTCCACTTGGCCCTGACTTTCAGGGTGATAAGGGAGGAAGTAACATGATCAATCCCTAACTCATTCATTTTTCGCTTAAAGTACCTACTTGTAAAGTTCGTACCACAGTCACTTTGAATAATCTTTAGGAATACCAAACTCGAAAAGAAGCCAACCAGCGCCTCACAATTTTCTCCCCTCTAATACTCCGCAGCGGACCGCCTCAGGGAAACATGACATCCTATCAACCATTGTCAAAATATATTCATGTCCCCCGCGCGTCCGCGGTAAAGGACCAACAACATCAATAATCACTTCCTTGAAAGGTTCCCCCCACTGACGGAATAGGAATTAAAGGAGCTTTTGGAATTTTCTGATTTGGCTTTCTTTCCCACGAGTTGACAAACCTTGCAAGATAATACATGTCGCTTTACATCATGACGCATTCCAGGCCAGAAAAAATGTTCAGCAAGTTTCTGAAAAGTTTTCCTGACCCCGAAATGCCCTGAAAGGTTATTCTCATGAGCTAAAAATAATAACTTAGAACGGTATCGTTCTGGAATTACTAACTGCCTTAAAACCTCAACCTGATCAGCAGGCGCATTAATTGACCTACTGACTCTATACACCAAACCTTCTTGTTTGAAGAAAAACAGGTTTGATAAATCATCAACATCAAAATCATCAAAATTAGAAAACTCATTTGCTTGGGCTTCTTTAAAGCCTCGACATCCCATTCAATATCATTAAACAAATATCTCTACTACTACTACTACTACAACTACTAGTCACTGTGTCAGTCGCCTGTCCATTCATTTCATCAAAGTCTAAATTAACATTATCGAGATCAATCTCTCGAGCACGAGAACGAGTAATAACAGAGGTAGGTTCCCACAGAGAAACATCAAAACAATACGGATATCCTCTATCTCCGTAACAGTCAAAAATTGGGAAATAATTGCCTCGTCATGTAACACCAAATCATTAGCAAATAACATGTCAATACCGGGAACAGTAAACTGTCGACCACTGCTAGTTTTACCGTACCTCGTAATACTCAGTTTCTAGATACATTGTTTTGAGAGGATAAGAAGCAATTGTGTTAGGAAATCCACCCAAAGAATTACAAAATCATTATTTGAAATTTCAAAGCCATTAGGTACAGACGTTTTTAAAATTAAAGATTGACCTGCACCAGTGTCACGAAGAATCTTAACACTACGTCAGTAGTGTTAAGTCCCATTCGATATGTATTTAGCAAATTTTAGTCACTTGCTCTCATTCGATACCTCTTTCTTTGGAGATGTCTCCGCAGAAACAACATTAACGGGTTCCGTATTCCTTTCTAGGTAATTTTTCCTAGCAAAGCAATTCGCTTTTATATGACCCTTCCTATTACACCAATAACAACTTAACCCAGACTCGTGAGATTCTCTGCGTCCACTACCACCACCAGACATACTACTATTCACGTAACTACGCGATACTACACTACCGTTTTTACTGCTATCGACATTACGGTTCACACTTGCATTTTTATCAAAATCAGTAGACCTTTTCTGATATGGTTTTCCCTGCCAAATATTTCCATTACGAGGAGAGAACTTTTTAGACATATCTTTCCTTACCGGGTCTTGCCTGTGTGCAAGGGAGTACTCATCAGAGGCAATTGCCACCTCCTGTAAAGAATCAATCTTTAACTCCTCCAAATGAATCTTTAGCTCCCTTGACACAGACCTCTTAAATTCTTCGGTCAAAATTAACTCCCTAAACTTTTCAAACTAGTCAACCTCCGTAGACTTTAACCAATCGTCCATGAACTGTTCTTTCTTTCGGGCGAATTCCACAAAAGTCATATCCGGACTCTTTTTAAAGTTCCTAAACTTTTGTCTGTATGCCTCCGGAAGAGATCGTAAGTTTTCAGGATTATCGCTTTCACAGAGTCATAATCAGATGACAATCCCTCGTTAAGTGTATTGTGCACACGCTGCGACTTATCTTTAAGCGACACTGGATCAAAGTGGTCCACATGTCCCGAGGCCAATTCAACTTCTTAGCAATTCTTTCAAAAGAAATGAAGAATTCGGAAACGTCTTCTTCATTAAATTGGGGAACAAGTTTAAGGGCACTTAATAGGTTAAATCTATCATTATCACTACGATTATTACCACTATCGGCCGACATCTGCAATTTTAACAATTGGATTTCATGATCCCTTTCCTTTGCCCTTTCTTCAGCCTGTAGCTGAAGTGCTTTAAAATCCAACTCTTTAATCCTGGATTGCTCCTTCAAAATATCCAATTTCAGTTGGCTTACCTGACCATCATTTATATCATTATTTCCACTGCCTGTTTTCCCATTTTTATTACTAACATTGTCTTCTTCCTCAACATCTCTGGCACCTACCACCTTACCATTTTTATTACTATTCCCTATTTCCTCATCACTGATGCTACTTAAGGTTTCTTTAAACAACTTACCAGCTTTAATTACCTCAAATAAGAGCTGACCTTTCCTAACCTCTGAAGACACACTCAAACCTAGAAATTCACCTAATATCCATAACTGATCTCGTTTTAGATCAAAGAGATTCCTCTCGCAATTAGGGTCTGCCAAAAACTGGGCAGCAGCATTCTCTTCCTCATCAAAATAATGCATAATTATATACTAAGTAGGGTGGAACTGAAAATAATCTACCTAAGCCCATCCACTAACCTAAACACCTCTTTGAATGCACTCGTGAATTACACTGTCGGATGATCCTGGCAAGGTCGCCAAATATGTTATGAACATTACTCACAACTATTTAAAAGTATAAGTGGCAAGAACAGGCTCTTTTCTCTTAACGATCAGTGCCACAAAGGTTAGAATTTAAAGCCAAGGGGCAAGATCTCCAGACAGTGAAAAACACCAAATAACACTCAAAGAGGATAAACGAAAATATAAACCAAAACTTTAGTATTTATTATAAATAAATCTTAAATTAAACCCACATGAAAAAAACAAAAAACTGATTAGGGTTTACAAAATATTTTACCTAAAAATATCCTCATTCACACGATAGAACAAGAGACAGTAATTAGGAGGAGGAAGGAAAAACAGCCTATTTTTAGAAAGCCCTGAAAATATTCTTTTGGAGAAGATAATGAAAGAGGGAAAGAACCTTAATCCTAGATCATACAATTACTCAAAAATATTTACATACATAATTATACAAATAACTTATCACAGATCACTTGATCTGACATCAAAGGTGATTACACGCAGGCACTATATGGGCGATGACACCATACTGAATGCACACACGGCTGTCTATCAACTGCTCCGCAATCACGAAGTGTCTGCAGCCGGAGGATACACTGACCCGCGTCAGTAACGTCTATAACGAATATATTCAGTATATCCTTACCAGCATTCTGAACAGTTCAGGCCTTTTCACGACTCCGGAGGATTCAGGACGAAAGCAGGACAAGGGACAAGACACTCAAGATGCTTTCCCAGAGCAGCAGGCAGGTCCAGAGATGCAGATACGTAGATATAATATCCTCTGCAGCACACAGAAAGGGCGCCCGAACAGAGCACAGGACATGTTTCTCAAACAAGGCTGCAGCTTCCACAGCGACTTTAGTAATTAGGAGGCGGAACACCGTCAACGCCCTCCATAATACAGGTGAAAAGGGGGGTCCTCAAACGTAGCAAGGCCAAGAGAATCTCCAAATTTTTAAAACGTCCTGCAGGGATCAGGTCAGGAAACCTCCAAGATAAGGAGTCGAAAGCATACTCCTTTTCATCCTCAGCCAACGGTCCCCACCAAAAGTAGGGCAACGACCCGCAAATCACCAAACAAGCATCCGGCCGAATAAATACATGAAAAGAGAAAAAAAAAACAACTCTCAATGGGCGACGGGGTACTACTTAAATAATAACAACCTTCGGTGGGAGCGAGAATAACCTTAACCAGTCTTTTTTTGTGGCAATAAAAAAATTAAATTGAAAGTAACTGAATGAAATTTACTTTACAGGCCACGAATGAAAATTAAGCATATTATTACTATATTTATATATATATTTATTTATATATATATATATATATATATATATATATATATATATATATATATATATATATATGAATAATTATCACATCGAACCGTGATCATATATATCAATTCAAGCTACAAATGTCCTTTAATATCTAAATTGCACTTTACCTCCCAAATGATATATTTTGTTTTCATATATGTACCGAAGGGGAATTTTTAAGTTGATAACAATTTCGTCCCCCCATGGGATCGAACCACCGTCCAGGTGGACGGGGACGAAATCAGGACTGTCTGATTTCGTCCCCGTCCACCTGGACGGTGGTTCGATCCCATGGGGGGACGAAATTGTTATCAACTTAAAAATTCCCCTTCGGTACATATATGAAAAATATATCATTTGGGAGGTAAAGTGAATTTAGATATTAAAGGACATTTGTAGCTTGAATTGATATATATATATATATATATATATATATATATATATATACATATGTTTATGCATATATATATATATATATATATATATATATATATATATATATATATATATATATATATATATATATATATATATATGTATATATATATATATTATATATATATATATATATATATATATATATATATATATATCTTAATTGCATTTTAATTATATATATATATATATATATATATATATATATATATATATATATATATATATATATATATATATATATATATATATACATATATATATATATATATATATATATATATATATATATATATATATATATATATATATATATATATATATATAATTACCATTAGGGCAAGTATAAAATAATCAAAGCGTAACACATGAAAGATAAAGAATAAAACAGTTCGTTCCAAAATCAAAAGAACACGACGAGACGTCTTGCAAAAGCCAGAATGAAATTAAAATTTTTTTTTAAGGAATAAAATTTCCTTATTTAAAAACATTAAATGTGATCAATAAAAGACTGTGAAGTCTAAACATGATTCCACCTCAAAAGGAATTTTTTTGACATATAAGTAAGGCAGAAACGCAGACCTTTGGCAAGGAATTCTCTGAGTAATTCCATGATTTCCACTTGAGAGCTGCGTCAAACAATCCGAGGATACGAGGGCATTATGAAGAGAAAGAAAAGAGAACCTTTCCCAATATGTTGCTTCATCGTATTCGCGTCATCCCTCACGCTCTGTTGTTCAGGTTTTATTTATAATTTCGGAAAAATATATTTGCAGACGAAGTCAGATATCGCGACGGGCCTTTTAGGAATAAGATATTTTCTATTCTGATTTTAGTCCTTTGACAGTCGGAGGTTCCTGGAAATATGTTATATTTTCATTTACGCACACGTAATTCGTTAAAAGAAAATCTCACAATAATAATTCTTGGTAATAAGGCTATCGTTACCAGTACCTTGTCCAGTCTTTGTAGAAATTAACCGAAGGAAATAATGGAAACAGAGAATCATTGCGAATGCTTCTCCATGCAAAGGAAATCTAGTGGCAAAATGGAACATCAAAAGGCAACATCCGAATGTGAAACTAAACAAATACAGCAGGTGCTATTTGAAACTCGGGACTAGAAGGAGGATTGGGGATGTCAAATATATATTAAAAATTAAAAGACTTTTCCTTTCCTGTATTTTTTGGTTCTTTTTTGCCTTTCGGGAAGGTCAGACTGCAGATCTTACTGAAAGTGAATTTTTGGTCTGTAGATGCATCATTTAATTGACCCCTTTTCTCTTAAATACACGTTGAGCAGTCTATGGCTTGATGTACAAATAACCTTCAATTTTCGCGATTCTTAATGCTTGATGAATACACACACACACACACACACACACACACACACACACACACATATATATATATATATATATATATATATATATATATATATATATATATATATACATATACATATATGCATATATATATATATATATATATATATATATATACATATATATATGCATATATATATATATATATATATATATATAATATATATATACATTATATAAATGGGAAAACATTTCTGTTTCTTTGTCTGTTTGTTCCAAATGAACGTCTACACCAGTGAAGCGATCATTATGAAATTTGGCACAGAGGTTAACCTAACATAGGATTCGATCATAAGCTAATTAGACTTTCTTAAATCCATACATAAACTCCCTAAAAAGTAATTACCTCTACCTCTACCCACACCCCCATCAAGAATGTAATTTTCTTATTTTTGGGCTGATTTGATCCAAATTTTAAATGTAGGGTATAGGTGTTAATTGCATTACTTCAAAAGCTATCAAGCTGTAGCCCTAATAGGGTGGGGGTGAGATGGGGTCGGAAGGTGGGGTGACATGTCAAAATAACCAAAAACTACGGATATTAGTGTCTAATCCATAGTTTTTGAGGTCGCTGGGGTGAATACACACACTCCTGATGCCCTTCAATCCAAGTTCAGCTCCAATAGGCATTGGGGGCGAGAAGTGATAAAATATCAAAAATGCTGGACAATGTAACTGAAGCAACTATTTTAACAGGAATGGGGAGAGAGTGAAGGCGATAGAGTCTATCAGTTGTCATTCAGAGATTTCCTGGGCAGCGTCAGGTTGGTCAACTAGTAATATATGTATATACACATACTTATAATATATGTATCCATGTATGTATATTATCCCTTTGGCTCCATACTAAAATGTTTGAGATTATGGCTGCCTTTTTAGTTTTCTGTAAAAGAAAACTACTGAGATGGCTATTGGTCTGTCCGTCCGGACTTTTACTGTCCGCCCTCAGATCTTAAAAACTGCTGAGGTTGGAGGGGCTTCAAATGGGTATATTTATCATAAAGGTAGCCATGACCGTGCGTCTGGCACCCGCTATAGGTGCAAACAACACAGACCACCAAGGGGCAGTGACTTAAAGTTTCATGGGCCGCGACTGCGAGTTTCATATAGCACTTTACGCTGTACAGAAAACTCCATTGTTTCCGTTCTCCCTAATTTCCCTAACAATCTCAAGAGCTAAAAGTGTTTTGTTGTTTTCCTTGACCGAAAGACAAATGTTTCTACTCTCTTCTCAGATTAAATTTATCTATTTAATTGTTTTATCTTCATTTTCGTATTATTATTAATTATTATTATTATTATATTATTATTATTATTATCGCTGTTTCAACGGCATTTAATTTATATAGAATCTTCTCAATTCTTCTTATTATCTTTTTCTCGTCAGCATGTAGCTGGTGTATCAAGTTTCCTAAGGACATATAAAGATTTCAGTTGTCTTAGGTTTATTTCCTCTAACGTGTCGACAGCGCACAGGCAGTCATCTATGAGAGTATACAGAAAAGTGAATTAAGATACATTTTTAGAAGTATTTAAATACCGTTGAAACAGCTATAATATTCGATGCTACTGCCCTCAGAGAAGGCCTCCTTCCTTATTATTATTATTATTCAGAAAAATCACTATTCATCTAAAACAAACCCACAGGGGACACTGACTGGAAATTCAGTCTTCGAGTGAATTTGGTGTCCATTTGAAAGAAGCTACAGAAGGTGACGGGAAGCACAGAAAGAAGCGATCGCTTATTTGAAAAGGGAAAAACACAATTTAATGAACTAATAAATAAAGATAAAAATGCACATAAAAGAGTGAAATATAAGAAGAATTGCTGAAGGGGAGTCTCCCAACCCATTTGAAGACTCAAAGACTCGCCATTAAGCCTTTCAAGCTCGATTCGACTTTGCTATGATTCCTTTTGTCGTTTCTCCTTTGTCTCTGTGTCCTGAAAAGGCTCTGGGCTGAACTTTGCGTCAGGGAGCTCTCCTACCCACACCCACCCCCAGTCTTTTTTCTTCGCTGAATATTTCATAAGTCTTTTACACTCATTTCTTCTTTTCGTATTTTACAATAAATTAACAGACGAATACGAAATAGTTCTTTATATATCTGTACTCTATGAATTTCTGTCACTCATACCACGGGGGACGTTTTTCATCTTCACGAATATTAAAACAAATATCGTTTAATAAACACACACACACACTATATAGTATATATAATATACTATAATTCGCTACCTTAGATCTGTAGCCAGTCCTCACTATATATATATATATATCTATATATATATATATATATATATATATATATATATATATATATATATATATATATATATATATAGATATATATATATATATATATATCTATATATATATATATATATATATATATATATTAGATATATATATATATATATATATTATATAATGAGATGGCTACAGATCTAAGGTAGCGAATCGGCCTGAGTGGGTGGCAACTGGAATTGGTGTTGACAATGAGATATAATTTATATAATTAATGCGTTTCGCACAAGAATTGTTGGCTATCTTGTTTACCTTTAAAGTTTTTTATTATTTGGGAAAATAAACTGTCGTGTCGTTATATGTATTCATTCTTGATAGGGAAACTAATAATATCTCTTCCACCTCTTGTTTTAGGGTGCTTGGGCCGAGACAAACTATTCTGAAGGCACTTTGTTTTCCTTGCAAGTCTATTAGGCGCCAGGGGAATTTTACCCGAGTTCAATATTGTCACTTCACACTGTCCATATATTATGTTGTATTCGACTCTTTCACACCCATGCTTCGGACCTCTTCCCCCACTCTCTGCGTCTCCCCCACTTCTATACCTTCTTTTCTCTCTCTCTCTCTCTCTCTCTCTCTCTCTCTCTCTCTCTCTCTGTCCAGCCGTCTTATTTGGATGTGATCTTCTTGGCACCGCCTCTGGTTCTCAACTTTGACTCAGGGTGTGGCATCTCCTGAAAGAACTCTTATGTCTGAGTGGCTACAGCCCTTCTACAAGAACGCCCTGCTGTCAACTCTTCTGAAGCAATTGGTAGGCTTTTTATTGGGAAACACCTCCATCTCCATGCCATGGCTCTTTGAAGGTGTGTGCTTTGGGTATCATAGTAGGGTATTTCGGGACGTCCGTACAATCTGCCACTGCTGATTTGATTGGTTAAAACCAAAAGGCCTACCTCAATAGATAGGGGCTTCAAGTTTAACACGTCCCTTTTTTAAAACAAGGGAGCATCGAATTCCATTACTAACGTTGGCCAGATGGCCTCCTTCAGATGGGCTGTTGGGATTAATCCTCCGACCTGTCCCAAGATGTCTGGAGAGCCGTAGCGCCAATTACTCATGAGAAGAGTGTGACGATGTTTTCGGAGTTCCGATTTCTTAAGGGACTGAGCAATGTCACTGTCACTTCTGCGTGAGTAAGTTTTTCTACACTGGTTCGTGCTTAACGGTTTACGCCATTTCGTCCCATTCTATTTGTTTTTCGTGCATTTTTCTTAAGTTTTTATAAGTTAACACATTTTGAAATAATTTCCCTTAATTCTGTAACAGCACCGTAACACACACACACACACACACACACACATATATATTATTAAATTATAGTTATAATAATTATATTATATATATATATATAATATATATGTGTGTGTGTGTGTGTGTGTGTATGTTTTTTTTTTTTTTTGTTTCTTGGTGTATGTTTAATACTAATATAATATTATATATATATATATATATATTAATAATTAATATATAATATAATTATTATATATATATATATAATGATGTTCAAATGAAGTATCATGAACTTAGCATGAAAGTAGTAGGAGTTAAAAGCAAAATGTTACAATTTCCAGTGGGATCAGTACCTAGCATTGAAAATGACCTTTCAACATGATTCATAGATAATTTTTGCATAGTGGGAAACTTTAAACGAGTTTTTATTGTAAAAAAGCAGGATTAAAAACAAAACAAAATTGCAATCTTCGCTCTCAGGAAACAATATAACGGTAGTCTATTCAAAAAGAGTGAATAAGTAAAAAATGTTTTCTCAGAAAAGACAATAAAGAAAAAACTGTACCATCCAGACACATCGTTAGTTCTACGAAGAAGAAGAAGAAGAAGAAGAAGAAGAAGAAGAAGAAGAAGAAGAAGGAGGAGGAGGTAAATAATAAAAAGAGAAAACCTGACCCTTTACCTTCTCTCGCTTTCCAACCTTATTGATTTCTGACTTCTCCACTGTCCCTTTTATTCCCCAAAATTGATATCGTGTCAAGTTAAGGACGCCCTCCTCCCTTCTCCTTCCTCCACCCACTTCCTTCATGTCACACCATAATGGTTGGGGCCGTATTTCCGACGAAATCGTGTCTCTTCATTATTTATTGACTGTCTGGCGTCCAGGATATAACGTCTTCTTTGGCTAATGCTAGCTTTAGTGACGGTTCTCTCTCTCTCTCTCTCTCTCTCGTCTCTCTCTCTCTCTCTCTCTATCTCTCTCTTCTCTCCTCTTCTCTCTTCTCTCGTAAGAAGAATATAATAAAATGTGTTTCGGGGATGGGATTATTCCTCACTGGTGCGGAATTTTGTCAGATAATATAATAGAAGTAAAAAAAAGAGACATTAATATAACGGTAGAAGTTAAGATTGCTTCAGCTTCTGTTTCAAACATGGAAATTAAAATGTAAATTATTAAACAAATATGGAAGTGTGTTATCTCTGTTTTCATTTAAAAGTTACGGTAAATAGTCTCAGCCAATTAATTTGAAGCTGGCGTGATTGGCGGACGAGCACGTTGTATACAACCAATCATACATCTCAGTTTAAATTCATCGAACAATCAATCAGAAACGAGATATAAGCATGAAAGATATCGTGTGAGGATATTTACCGTCAGATCCGCGGAAACCCCAGCAGGTGGTAACAGTCGTTTCATTTCTTTGCTCATCTAGCAGTCCGGTTGGGAGGGTAAGCTATTACCATGAACGTTAAACGACCGAATGAAGGAGGGAATAAAAGAGGAGGGCAAATGGCGCCACGTGAACGAAGAGGGGACAAACTCCCCCCTTATTCAATCGCTGGGCTCGTATAAATGACCCATTAATAATAAAACACATTCAACAGCACTGACGCCGTTATTATGGGGAAGTTTTCCCGGAATTTAAGGGTCAATTTATGGAATTTATGGCTCAGTGGGAAAGTACGCATTTATAAAATGTAGATTTATCCCTTTAGTTTCCGACATGACGACGGTGTATCGGTTTCAGTAACGACGTAGCATTTTACCTCAAAAGAGTGGTTCTCAACCTGGGGATGTCAGCAATTCCAGGGGCGCAAGCCCCACGGAAAAAGTGAAAATTCTCTAATTATATTCGTTACTCTCTTAACAAGAACGAGGAACTAATATTCAGAAATTCATGAAAAATGAAAAACGTTTCTTTGCAAAGCTGCATTTTCCTTTCTCGTTCGTTGCTCTCAAGACCAAGTACAGAAACAGGCTGAATGTTGAAGGAGACTTACTCTGTTCACTCTCCGGTATTCAATCATGCATTCAAGATCTGGTAACTAAGAAGCAGTGACAAGTTTCTCACTGAAGTAATCATGTTTTTGTAACTAAATGCAACAAAGGGTTTCGATTGTGCACTTTTCCTTTATAAAAAATCCTTGATATTATGAAGCTATTTACGACATTGTTAAAAATGAGAGAAAATGCACCTTTTGTAACCCATATATTCAGGCAGCCATTTACGAAATTTTACAGACAAAAAAGAAAAAATTGTCTATCTCGCCTTTCTGCAAATACCCATAAATTCCGGGAGAAAATTACACACGGGATAAGAAATATGAAAAAAATGAAGATAAGAGACTGAGAAGGTGACAAAAAAACCGCGGCCATGATCAGAGGATATGAGTTTTTGCTCCGTCTACTGGGGTCATAAGTCATTTGCAGCCAAAAAGTAATAAATGTATCAACCCGAGCTTTGAATTAATGAGTCAATGAGTTCTCTCTTTCCACTTCATTAAAGCTCGATATTCACGTGTTACATTTTATTCTGCATAAAATGTCAGGTATTCTTTTCGTTGTCCGAATAGACCTCGGGCCCACATATGGCAACGCTATTTTATGCAGCCCTTGATTTAGAAATAGATTTCATCATTTTTTTTAAGTCGGATATTAAATTATGAAATGTTTTTGTCTGTTGTTTGACGTTCCATCAGAGAAGTTAATTCCATTGTGCCTATGAATTTTTTTGTGACTATAAAGGTAGCGAATTTTATTTTATGCTGCTTTGTGGAACTATATTGATGCTAATGTAGATACAAATATTAAAATAACGTAAGGATTTATTTCACTGTGCCCTTGGAGCTGAAGAAAACACAGGCAAATGGACCCGAGTTCGACATATGAAAGCGCCGATCGACTAAAGACGTCATGTCTAAACAGGGAATTCATTGTTTATATCATTTCCAAGTTTTGTTGAGTGGAAAAAGTTAAGGCCAGGTATGACACGCACTGTGTTTTATTATGTTTTCATTTAACTTGACTTCTGCGTCTGTCTGTCTGTCTGCCTGTTAGGGTAAAAATTGTGACTCAATTTTCGACCTGTTCCCTTCGCCCGATGGACTTGAAAGTTTGCATTGTAACTCAATTCCAGTGACGATACAACCTTAAAGGATCAGTAGTCAGCAGTGACCTCTAAACGACCATACAATGACCTTCCCAATATATCAGGATTTATAAGAAAGTCTTAGATTTTCACAACTTCTTTGACTCCATAGAAAAGTTCATAATTCTACGGAATTTTATACCTTATCTGAATCTGTAGGATAAATTAATAACTCTGCGGACTTTTCAAACATTCGTTTGGCCGGACAGGATATCAATTTCGTTCAGTACGATCATAAATCTGTTACAATTTCGCAAAACTGAAAAATATACTAAAAAAAAAAAAAAAAAAAAAAAAAAAAGAAATATAAAAAATAAAAAATCTTTCTTAAACCCGTCGTATTGAATTTAACTAAGTGAAATATACAATTTTTGAGAGACCAAGATTTTCTTGCAATAACCATGTCTACAAAGATAAAAAAGTCAGAGCCAAACATGGAACGAAATGCTACAAGAAATGTAGAAAATACATTTCTCTCTGTAGTATTTCCCTCCATGTAAAAACATTACAAAACTAAACAAAACTTCCGGTACCAGAAAAAGACCCCCCCCCCCCCCCCCCCCCCCACCCCGCCCATTCCCCTTTAAAACTTTATTAGTCACGTTTTTCCTGTATGTTCAGGGAAAACTTAAGTTATTCGAACTTTCCAAAAACTGCTCAGTTTAGACAAAAGACTTATCTCTGCTGATGTTTGTGCCTCGATTTCCGACCTGACTTTTGGAAATAGTTCAGAATGCCGTAAAAAATCATATGGAGCAAAAGAGAAGTATTAAAATAAATTGGTTGGTAGAAAACCTCAACCACAAAGAAGGTATGTGGCGAATTCCAGCCAGTGAAATGGTGTTTAGAGTTGTTGAAATTCCACCATTTTCATTATCAGATAATCGGCTTATGTAAATAATAAATTTTTTTTAAATACTATTTGTTAAGTTATGGTTACTGATGTATGAGGCACCGAGGAATTGACCTAGCGCAGGTCAGGTTAACCTAAGTTAGGTTAGATTATATCCAAATCCCAAAGACTAAGGGGAAATATTACCCGATTCAAAGATTTTTATAAATTGGGGAAAAAAGGGAGCGAGGGAGAATTCGGAGGCTCTAGCAGGAGCAAGACCTACAGAGCTTTCAAGAAGAAAGAATCTCAAGAGTTTTTGCGGGGGCTTATACAGAGGCAGTCTGCTCAGTAGGTAAATGAAAGTGTTATAAATATCCATATTTGAAATCAGGAGACTAGGGCAGTTTCAGAGTAACAGAAATGATCATCTAACAAATGTTAGCGAAGGGAAATTTTTAAACGATTATTCGTATATAATTGCGTTACCCTTTGAAGTTTAGTCACGTTAGTACTGAAATTGATGAATGCCTGTAAAAGTATTCATCCATATTTTATCCATAATCTTTATGAGGTTTGACGTGTACGTCACATTCGCCTTCTTATTAGAGTGAAGAGCCTTTTAAAATGATTTTACGTTGAGAGGTTCTTAATATCGCAAATTATGATACTGACTTTTGAAAAATCAGAAGACTCGGTTTAATCCTTGATTCTGTGTAAAATACCATACAGACTGTATATCACCTGAACCATAATTAAATATAGGTGGCCATCTAAAACCACTCTCCCCCAAAAACCGCATCAAATATGAATAGGAATCAAAATGTAATGAAATACATCAAGTCGAAAAACGACGGTACTTGATTCACACGCTCCTGCATTCATGTTAATGATTCAGAGTCAATCAACCACATCAGAACTCGATTCAGATTAAAAGCGCTTCACATTTACTCAAATCGAAGGATTGCATTTGATATGCGTTGCATTTCATGGAAGTGGGATTGGTCCATAAATTTCACATTTGATTTTTATTTTTCGTGGGAAATGTAATTAGCCCATGACGGGGACCAGTTAGGAATTCACCAATTAGAATTTCCTAGTTATAGCATCCGTCGCTTATCACTGTATGTTTTTCCTTCCCTCTTTTTGATGAGGACTGGAATTAAATATTTATTATACAGATGGTCGAGAACTGATTACTCCATAAATAATGTTATCCATACTCAGACGCTGACTCATTGCTGATATTAAAACTCAAAAAATTATTCTTATTGCATTCGCTCATATCTATACAACTAATGATTATAATCAGTTTTCTTTTGCAGATGGAATCGTTTTCGAGATTTAGTTTTTCTGTGAAAGAAAACTTTTGAGATGGACTCGTCTGTCCGTCCGCACTTCTTATGTCCGCCGTCAAGATCTTAAAAAACTTCTGGGTGAGACTAGAGGTCTGCTGCAGATTGTATGTTGATCATCCACCCTCCAGTCATCTAACATACCAAAAGGAGGCCTCTAGCCTCAGTGGTTTTCATTTTACATTGTTCACTCTTATTATTCATTGACTTCTGGTTACAAATATTTGTGGCAAAATGCAACTAACCACCGCCTTTTACATGAGGTGCACTGACGGCACTATCCCCAACGGGGTATAGATACATTAGTGAACCACGAATATATACCCTGGGTACTTCCTAACAAATCTACGGAGACATACGAAACAGTTCTCCACGTTCTAAAGTCTGCGTTCAACTTTACAACCTGAGAGTTTCATGGTTGATTTTGAAAGTCACTTATGATACTATCCAAAATAATTTTTCAAATGCGAAAGTAACCGGATGTTCGTTACATTTAGTCAACAATTTTTTCCGGAAAGTATCCGATTTTGGCCATAAACTGAACCCCAAGAAAGTGATTCGGAATTGAAGGCCTTGGGTCAGTGCTTTCAGCGCTCGTATTTGTTCCTCCTAAGGATGCTTTTGGCGCATCTGAGGAGGAGGAGGAGGAACTAGTCCACAATGGTGATTTGCCTCAAGACCTGATTTCCTACTTCGAAACCCATTACATTCATAGCGGTGTGTGGGGTAGGGGGGGGAAGAGGCAGAAACCCTCGCAGAGGAAGAGTCGCTCTAACGTTTCCTGTGGAAGTTATATGGAATGTTCAAGAACGGACCCTGAATACTTTACCAAACAATAAAGTAGAAGGGTTCCATAACGCCTTACAAAGTTGTGCACAAACACCCCCCACCCAAATATTTGGAAACTTGTAAACATTTCAAAAAGCGAAGTGTGTTTAGCGAAAAAAGAAAAAGACCAGACCTCGAACGAGGCAATGAAACTTCCATGAACGAAAAAGGTACAAAGATATTCATGTAAAAATAGAAAGAATTGTTTCAATGTACGATTCTCAGCATAAACTTGACAACTGACGAAGTATTGCAATGAAATTCATCACTCTAAACTTGCATTGCAGCTTTATATTTTCATTTTTTAGATATTGCGATGAACTTGCATAATTTTCAAATTGATTTTAACTTGCATTATTTTTACCTTAAACCTTTATTTTCCCTTATATTTACTATTTTTTTATATCTTGAACATTGCGGTATTATAACCTGAATTTATTTTACCCGATTTTCTGTTATAAATAAACTTTAATCATCATACTTTGGACATACTCCTATTAATTGTACGGCAACAATTTTTCGCGCAGCAATTCCATGCAGTAAAATACCTTGCGGCAAAAAGTCATACGGTGAAAACGTTTTCCAGTGGCAAAAATTGCTACAGCCACAAATAAGATAACTGTTTAAAAAAAAAGAAATGAACGTTAAATTAAACATTTCCGCAGGTAACATTAAAATGCTTACGCTGCTTACAAGAACACAGTGATGAGGCAACGGAATCTTCTCTCATTCCAGAGAGGAGGAATCCTCTCTCATCCCAGAAAGTGGCTCCTTTGCTTCCATCCAGAAATGGTCAATCGCCAAATGGCTTGAAACGAAGTTGCCATACGAGAGGAGGAGGAGAAGACAACGATGTATTTTGGAGCGATAAGAAGAAAAAAGTAAAAAAGAAGAAACTTGTTAATGAGCAAAGTTGAAGAAATGTAAATGGAAGTTGGAAAGAGACCAGACACCATCAGCAGAGAATTACCGGTTAATGGTCTCAAAAACTCAGAGGAAAAGACTCGGGGTCAGTTGTCGCGGAAAGGAATTGGATGGATGGCACAGTTTCTCCACTATCTACTATTAGCAATTACTTGGTGAATGATGCACGTTATTAACACGATAGTAATTAAATATGTTAAGCAGAAAATGTCTATAAAAATATACCTTTTAAGGCTTCGTTTGTTGGTGAGGTGAATTTTTAAAATAACCGTTATCATTAATGGCCAAGTAAGATGGTGTGTACAGGATGTCGGAGTAGTTATGGATAGGGGTGTGGGGGATGGAGCTGATCACTTCACTAAACAGCCTCACTTTTCCGCCAAAAGCGTATCTGGGTTACAAGTGCCAGATTCCTTATTCACTTTGTGAGCAAGAAATTGGAGACCAATGCCTTACCATTCGAGTAATGTGCAATATTGTAGATATGAGGTCTATTTATGGGTTTGCAAAAGTGAACTCCACTGCTATAAAAAAAGGAAATTGGCGATTAGACCGATGTGAACAAAAATACTCCAAAATTAAAAATAAATTTGATTCTTTAGATACTTCAGAAAGGGGAAAGTATCATGGAAACCTTCTCCATCTCCGTCAATGATATTCACTGGAATCCGATAAAGAAAAGAAAAGGAAGCAGAGTGGAATCTCCCCTCCATCAAAAGAGAGGCCTATTCATGACACACCGATCAAAGATTCAAAACATATTACCAAAAACCTCTCATTCTCCACCAAAAAAATTCATCACACACAAGTCGAAGAAAAAACACATACCTAAGAAAATGCTTTTGTCTCTGTCAGTTGAAAAAAGACTTGCTTGATATGTAAAGCTAATCATTAAATTAGTTTACGGTGAGTCTGTTCACATGTGATTTTTCTAATTGAATGGGACTGTAATGTTACATTTTATTTACAAAAACCTGCGAGATAAAAAAAAAAGAAAAAAATCATAATTAAAATACTGTCAATCCAGTTGCCTAATTCACATCATCAGCCCTTCCCCTCCATATCCGTGATAACTCAGACATTGTGTACACTATCTTGTGGAGAGTAGAGTTAAGGAAAGACGGTCATTATAAAATTCACCTCACTGACACAGGAAGCCTTAAAATGTATGTGTGTGTAGAACATTTTCTGCTGAGAATGACTTTTTCTTGAATTCCTGAAATATTTGCATAAACTCATGTTACACCTTGTGTGTGTGTTTTATATATATATATATATATATATATATATATATATATATATATATATATATATATATATATATATATATATATATGTAGTATATTATACATTATATATATATATATATATGTATATACATCTTATATATATATATATATATATATATATATATATATATATATATATATATATTATATCTGTGTGTGTGTGTGTGTGTGTGTGTGTGTGTGAGAGAGAGAGAGAGAGAGAGAGAGAGACAGAGACAGAGACAAAGAGGGTATAAGAACTACTTTTTCTTACAAAGGAAACGATTATCAAAAACTTCTGAAAAATCGCACAGCCTTTCATGTCTTTATTCAAGGGTGTTATAAAAAGGGGAAATGTAATGCAACTAAAAGGTTATATTTGTTGGATGTTCCAATATCTCGAGAATCACAGACATCAATCGGTCGATCAGTTTGAACGGAGTCTGTTCTATCATCTTTTTTCCTCTTTTTTTTCTGCCTTGTTTGGTGGAAAGAAAATATCTCTTGTATTTCTTGTCTCAGTTAGAGTGGATATCCGTCTGTTTTGGAAAAGATTCGTCGAGGCTTGAGAATTATAAAAGCAATTTAATATTTTTTCTACCAGGAGGTTTTATAAGCCATAAACGAAGTGAATGCCACTGTGTTGCTGTGAAAGAAAATTAAATAAGTTTATATTAGCCATGTATTTCTTTCATTACTATATGTTGAAGTTTAGCGAATAAACAACAGATAATGAACTTTTTTTTTAATCTACAAATATATATCGAAAACAGTGACAATAAACAAGATTCACTCTGAGTTTAAATTTTCCACGAAAACCAAAATTAATATTTCTGAAGGGAAGGAAGAGACGCAACAGAAAGCATCCTTGCCACAACCACCCATCCCTCCAGTCATCCTTCCTCGGTCGAATCCTACCCAAGGATCCCTCCCGGCGGCTGTCAGTCAGAATCACCAAATGAAAATAGACAGACGAAGGAAAAAGGAATTGTCATTTTTGCCTCCAATCTGCTTCGCCTGTGTTAACCACGGGACACGTTTCCTGAAAGCCCTGTCCGCACTGATTGTGTTCGTGTGTGTGTGTGTGTGTGTGTGTGTGTATGTGGGTGGTTTTGGGGTTGGGGGGAGGGGGGGGTGGGGGGGAAACGATATTGATATACAGATTCAATGCAACTGAAATCCAATGCTCGTGTGCACCCAGAGCGAAGGCATTTGTTGAGATAACTAACTGGGAAATGATGCCGAAACTTATTATATTCGCAAATATGTTTCATACACGAGATATTGTACGACCAATTGTGTATAATAAAAATACATAAATACACAAGCGTGTGCACACTTATGCGTACATATATATATATATATATATATATATATATATATATATATATATATATATATATATATATATATATATACACACATAAATATATACGTGTGGGCGTCTGTGTGTGTAAACATATATATATATATATATATATATATATATATATATATATATATATATATATATATATATACATATATACATATACATATATATGTGTATATATATATATATATATATATATATATATATATATTATATATATATATATATATATATATATATATATATATATATATATATATATATATATATATATATATCAACACGATTTCATCTTAAAACGATATCTGAAAACATCACCATATCTTTCCTCATCCTTAATGGTACAAAGGCTTCGAATGATTTTAGCCTTCAGATCCCAGAATACAATAATAACAACTCAATGTCCTCTATTCAACGCTCCAAATCCAGACGAAATATGAAGATATTTACCTTGGGAGGCTTTAAAATCAGCAACGAGAAGTTTTTATCTTCCCAGATTAATGTCAATTCCTGCATTTCATTTTGCTCTAAATCGTATTTTCTCTCGAGTTTATATTTGATTTTGATGGCGTTCTGGTAATAAGGAGAGGGAGGAGAAAACGCTTATCCTCCAATGGATGGCCCAGGTAATCAAGTCCACAGATTGTTTACGAAGTTATTAGTCTGTGTCCTCTTACTCTCTGGTCAAACTAATGAACGCTGTTCATAATTATTCTGGAGGGACAGGCGGTGGTGCGTCAAAGCAGGAGATTACACATGAGGTTGTTGTAAATACAGCAATGCTATTATTATATTTATTTATCTCTGTGAAACAAGTTCCCATGCGTTCATTTCCATATAATATATATATATATATATATATATATATATATATATATATATATATATATATATATATATATTATATATATATATATATATTTATATATATATATATATATATATATATATATATACATATATATATATATATATAATATATATATATATATATATATATATATATATATATATATATATATATATAGTATATATAACATATATATATATATATATATATATATATATATATATATATATATATATATATATATATGTGTGTGTGTGTGTGCTTGCAGACTCCAAAGCATCAGAGCATAATAGTGATAACAGCGATACATCCAAAGTCAGTTTGTTTACCTACACATTATTTTTTGCAAGTAAAATGTTCGAGGTTCACCTACCCTTTCGCATTGGGAGAGGCTCAGTGACCCACACTATTTGGACACTAGTTTGAAGAGACGACAAATATCTAAAGACAAAAAGCATTTCATTCCAAACCTTTGATTTCGCAAACTGACTAAGATAATTTAGGTCAGCTTTACTGATACTTAATACTGACATTTAGACAACCGAGTTTGCCTTAATTCTTGGAAGACAGCCGTACATGAATGCTTTCAGTATCACTGAAGATTTTTGTCGTTTTTTATTCTTTCCATCTCCTACACAACACTCAAAGCCCCGACTGTACAATGGCATCAAATACGCTTCTCTCAAAGGTTCCAATAACAGAGTCACTTGTGAAGTCCTTTAGTTTTCAAGTTCTAGAACCAGGAACCATAACCGGACTTTCTGAGCAAAAACAATTCCATTTCAGTCGTAAACTGTTTTCCCTTTGATTTCGTCAGTTTTATTTCTGTCTTTGTACACAAGATGGACTTCACAGCTTTGACGGAATGTTTGGCCATCAGCTAAAAGATTAGACGCTCCATGTTTCTCTGTATGAACATTATATATTATATATATATATATATATATATACATATATATATCTATATATATATATATATATATATATATATATATATATATATATATATATATATATATATATATATATATATATATATATATATATATATATATATATATATATATATATATATATATATATATATATAATATATATATATATATATATATATATATATATATAATGACGGTAATCGTCACCTAATTTCATTAGATACCAATTACGCAAAAGACAATAAAAAGAAGATATCAACAATACTTTCAGTAATCCTATTCAGTTGCAAAGCCTTACAACTAATAAATATTTAGATAAACTCAACGAAGCCAACATGATCCATTAGCCTGCCTTAAACATGATACGAAATGGACACTAAATATATGGAGACCAAAATGTTCCGACTTACAATTAAAATGCAGAATTGTTGTGTTGCAGGTATCGGATCCTGCAGCTGAATTCCGAGCAAATTAAATTATCCACAGATAAACAACTTCTCTGAGAAGGTAAAACTACCAATAACAGAATACAGTTAAGAACAAATCACACATTAGATGGCTCTGAATTCATATGTACATATAATAAATAAGAAAGCTGTACATTACAATAAATGGAAATTAAATATAGAACGGAAAGTATCCGGTAATTATTTGTTTGTATGGTGTTTTACGTTGCATGGAACCAGTGGTTTATTCAGCAACGGGGACCAACGGCTTAAACGTGACATCCGAACCACGTCGAAAGTGAACTTTTATCACCAGAAATACTAATTTCTCACATCTCAATGGAATGGCCGAGAATCGAACTCGAGGCCACCGAGGTGGCAGGCCATGACCATACCGATCACGACACTGAGTATCCAGTAATAGATTTTTTATGAGAATATTCATATTCGTGTAACTCTTGCTAAGGAAGTTATTTCGGTAATATACCAGCAGCATTATGATGAGCTGTTCTTTTGCTAACTTTTCAAAAGTACTTACATGATCTACAGTGTGAAAGAGAATGCTAATAAAGACTAATTTTAGTCTGATAATCAAGAACTTGACCCTAAATATTCGATGAATAAAAGGTAAATATATATTTAAGAATTATCGTGGGCAATTTTTAGGTATTCTGGGTATATATATACTTAGGTCCAACAAGAATGCAGGTCGTGTGGTTACGTATTTTTACGATGTGTGTAGTTAACGTAAATGTCTTGAGAGAGAGAGAGAGAGAGAGAGGCCGTCATATTACAAAAACTAGCAAAGACGAAAATGTAAGCTTAAATGATGAAGGTCATGCGAGTAGATAATAACCCAGTAAAACAAAATGACAACAGGGAAAATGGAACTTTATCATTTATATAAGTATTTTAATATGAATATCGCTAATGACGTTAGGATGAGAAAACAAAAGTCGCAGAATAAGTGGAATATGAAACGTATTGCGGTGTTTGCTCAAGATGAGGAAGATCTCGGATTTGCTTCAAAAGCCAAGGGAGGATCGAACCAACTTGAATTAACTAAAGTGTTGTTGAATGTTCTTATAAGAACAAAGCCATTATATTTACATGGCCTGCTATGCCATGCTTTCTCTGAAATAAGGAGCCTTGGTACTTCTGAAATCCAAGACTCAGCAGATGGTTTCAGCAAGCATTCTGGCTTGGAGAAAAAACAAAATATTCCTTACGGTAAATTAACAGCAACATATTTAATATTTAGTTCATGCACAAGAATCTAGCATAATTTCTTCTCTGAATAATTTGCGGTAGAAAAAGATGGGATATTATTATTATTATTATTATTATTATTATTATTATTATTATTATTATTATTTTATTTTATTTTTTTTTTTTTTTGCTCTATCACAGTCCTCCAATTCGACAGGCTGGTATTTATAGTGTGGGGTTCCGGGTTGCATCCTGCCTCCTTAGGAGTCCATCACTTTTCTTACTATGTGTGCCGTTTCTAGGATCACACTCTTCTGCATGAGTCCCGGAGCTACTTCAGCCTCTAGTTTTTCTAGATTCCTTTTCAGGGATCTTGGGATTGTGCCTATTGCTCCTATGATTATGGGTACAATTTCCACTGGCATATCCCATATCCTTCTTATTTCTATTTTCAGATCTTGATACTTATCCATTTTTTCCCTCTCTTTCTCTTCAACTCTGGGTGTCCCATGGTATTGCGACATCAATGAGTGATACTTTCTTCTTGACTCTGTCAATCAACGTCACGTCTGGTCTGTTTGCACGTATCACCCTATCCGTTCTGATACCATAGTCCCAGAGGATCTTTGCCTGATCGTTTTCTATCACTCCCTCAGGTTGGTGCTCGTACCACTTATTACTGCAAGGTAGCTGATGTTTCTTGCACAGGCTCCAGTGGAGGGCTTTTGCCACTGAATCATGCCTCTTTTTGTACTGGTTCTGTGCAAGTGCCGGGCATTTGCTTGCTATGTGGTTTATGGTTTCATTTTTTTGTATTGCACTTCCTACATAAGGGAGAGATGTTATTTCCGTCTATCGTTCATTGAACATAGTATCTGGTTCTTAGGGCTGATCTTGTGCCGCTGTTATCATTCCTTCAGTTTCCTTCTTTAGCTCTCCCCTCTGGAGCCATTGCCATGTATCATCGCTGGCTAGTTCTTTAGTCTGTCTCATGTATTGTCCATGCATTGTTTGTTGTGCCAGTCCTCTGTTCTGTCTGTCATTCTCCTGTCTCTGTATATTTCTGGGTCTTCGTCTACTTTATTACTCCTTCTTCCCATGCACTCTTAGCCACTCGTCTTCACTGGTTTTCAGATATTGCCCCAGTGCTCTGTTCTCGATGTTGACGCAGTCCTCTATACTTAGTAGTCCTCTCCCTCCTTCCTTCGTGTTATGTATGTCTGTCCGTATTTGCTCTTGGTGTAGTGCTTTGTGTATTGTCATATGTTCCTGGTTTTCTGATCTATGCTGCGGAGTTCTGCCTTCGTCCATTCCACTATTCCTGCGCTGTATCTGATTACTGGCAACTGCCCATGTGTTATGGCTTTTATCATATTTCCGGCGTTGAGTTTTGACTTGAGTATCGCCTTGAGTCTCTGCATATATTCTTTCCTGATCGTGTCCTTCATCTGGCTTGTGTTTTATATCCCCTTCTTCCATTATTCCCAGGTATTTATATCCTGTCTCATCTATGTGTTTGATGTTGCTCCCATCTGGTAGCTTTATCCCTTCAGTCCTTGTTACTTTGCCTTTTTGTATGTTGACTAAGGCGCATTTTTCTATTCCAAACTCCATCCTGAGGTCCCCAGATACAATCCTTACAGTCTGGATTAGGGTATCTATTTCCTTGATGCTCTTACCATACAGCTTGATGTCGTCCCATGAACATCAGATGGTTGATTCTGTTGCCTCTTTTCTTATTATTATTATTATTATTATTATTATATTATTATTATTATTATTATTATATTTATTATTATTATTATGAGGGGAGAGTTTTTAAAAAGGAAACCGTTATCTCCTGATTCCTTTTCTGGTTGTTCTGTATTTCTCCTTAGTCTTCCATCCGTTTCAGCATTCCTGTGTTCTGTGTTTATCTTTCCCTCTACTGCAAAGATTTTATCCTTTTTTTTCCCTAATTTTCTCTTCATATTCCATTTCAACGGAATTTCCTTCAACATTTTCATAAAGAAAATTCCCCTTTTTCCCAGAGGAAGCATTTGGGCTCTGAATCTCAGTTTTCTTACTTTTCCCTTTTTCGTTCTTTTACGCTTCTAATTTTCCTTCTCTTTCTTTACCTATACATCTTCCCTTTCACTTACGGACAAAACGGACCCGGTGAAGAAACGACTGAGGGCGGCGGACGACGAATTGCAAAATACCGGAGTGAAGGAGAGACTCGGGAAATATTTAATTAAGGTAATGGAGTCAGTCATTGCCTTCTACTGCAAGAGCATTCTGGGAAATCTTCTCTCCAGATTCTGTCGCCAGAATTTAAAACTTTCAGTGAAATTCATCCACTGAGCAGTTCTTTGCTCTTTTGGGACTGACTTCTTTTGAAAGTTCGTTACAATGGTACAGAGGTGAGGCATTAATTATGACATATTAAAATCTCGTAGGCAGAACTAGATTTAATGAAGATTAAAATCCAAAATTATCGGCTTTATCATCGTTACGGAGAAATGCAAAATAATAGCCCGAGATTTTAAGTTAGTCATAATTGACAGAAATTGGTGAAAATGATTTCATCAAAATCGTCTTGGAATCCAGAGATCTTACTGGAAAAACAAACGCAATATTATCATGATTAATCATTACTAATCTGTTTTAAAATGTACACTCAGTGATAAAATCATATATGAATCAGTGATAAAATCATATATGAATTTGTACATCAAAAAACGTTAGCTAACTTTGCGGCAAAAATATTAGTTCTGTACTACAATTTTTTTTTTTTCTAAAGTTTGTTATTTGATTTCTATTCTTATTTTTCCCGTCTCTCTCTCTCTCTCTCTCTCTCTCTCTCTCGAGTGAGAGAGAGAGAGAGAGAGAGAGAGAGAGAGAGAGAGAGATAGAGAGAGAGATTGTTATCTGTTCATCCTTTTAATAGCATTGAGGGGAAAAGGATAAAAAATTCTTTCCATCAAACATGCCCGGTTTGAAGTTTTATGGATGGTTGACTCTAAATGGGGAGTACTACTCTATCTATCCATGTAGATATATATAAATATTTATATATATATATATATATATATATATATATATATATATATATATATATATACATATATATATCTATATACATACACACACACACACACACACACATATATACATATATATATATATATAGATAGATATATACTATATATATATATATATATATATGTGTATATTCAATCTGTCTCTCTACCTATCTAACTATCTTTTCCATTTATATATATATATATATATATATATATATATATATATATATATATATATATATATATATATATATATATATATATATATATATATATATGTATATGTCTGTCTGCATCAATTCACAACAATAAAATTAAATATTGCCATTAAACAGACTTTTTATTTTATATTTTTTTTTAGATATCCAGCAACGCACCTTT
>NC_087216.1:63864717-63894717 GCF_015104395.2 Macrobrachium nipponense
GATACCCTTTTTCTGTAAAAACTTCTCATTCATTATTTGCCTGAACTATTGCATTTACTTTGTAAATTTGCCGTTTTTATGGGCTCCTTTTATTAGATGGAATTCGTTTTAACAGAAATATTTCAGTCATGTCAATAGTATATAAATATTAAGCCTCCACAGCATCTATGTCAAGAATACAGAAAGATGGATTTGCCATAATTGGGGCAGCGAGACCAGGGGTAAGGCAGAGACCATAGACCTAGCTGTAGCGTGGTAGTTTTAAGGAGTGGTCTTTGCGAAGGGTCATCTCAGGTATACCCAATAATTAGGGCCATAAGGGCATACAAGTGATAGCTAGCCTTTCTCCCCCTTGACATAGAGGTGACCTGTAAATCCAAACTTGTTTTGACAGATTAACTGGGCTCAGACTATTATTTCAGACACGTGTTCTCCCAGGGGACCGAAGAGGAGCAGCCAGCCTTCCAAATCATCAGCTACCTGAAGATCAATCAACGCCGCCCATCGTTGCAAAAGAGTGCGCTTTTGGGATTATATTTGCGTATGTGCCTGACCTGAAAATCAACATCTGAGTGCCAGTAGACTTGTAAGAAGACTAAACTTTTTATTTCCATCCCCTCTCCCATTCAACGTAATTCTCCTGAAAATTCCTGCTACTACTCATTTGGGCGTTCCTTGTAGTACAATCTAAAATACTGATTGTTCATTCAGAGTTAGAGTACACATTGCTGACGAAAACAAAGTTCAAATCTCCCTCTATTGTGCTAAAATGGTGATGAGAGAATCTTCATGGTACTAAGTTTAACTGGAATCGTCCATTTCCAGTTGCAAGTTGTCTCGCCCCTCATTGTTCTGCAACCATCGTTAGTGAGAGCCTGCCTAAGGAGGCGTCTGATTATATTGTATCATTGCCATCCGTTCCGTCGTTTCCCATTGCAAGATTGTCCACACAGAGCCGTGGATTTTCATGTACTATTCAAGTTCCATTGGAATGTCTTTCTTGAAGGCTAAGTTGATTGTCCTGTAACTGTTGAGTTATTTATTTATTTACCCAATTGTCATTCTTAACTGGTTTGCCAACACCAGTCAATATTCATTCCATTGTGTCAAACGCTTCATGTAAAAGTTCTCACTAACGCCCAGACATCCTGGTGTTGGTGTTGTTTGGTTGTTTGTTTGTTTTGATTGCTGTCGTTTGAAACTTATCATCACTGAAAGGCGCCTTGGCTAGGTTAACATACCAGCCCCCTCACCTATCTTTTGGTTGGTTAAGGTGGTAAATAAACTTACCTAACGTAATCCATTGTAAAAAATTAATCTTCAATGGCGACCTTTATCTTGTTTGTGAATGTTAATTTACTGGATACGTTCATTTCTGGTGGTGTATTGCCAATAACACTTAGTATTTGGTTGTGGTTAAAATGGGCCCCTAAGGCCAGGAGTTACCGTTTTAAACAATCACTTTCTAAATTTACTTTCTTCATCCAAATAAATATGATGTAATAGATATAGTTATATAATCTATATTATAGATATAATATATATATATATCTATATATATATATATATATATAAGTAATATATTATATATAATATTCTTAAAAAAAATACTTGCCGTCCGAAATAAGAACTCCAGAAAAACCACGAGACAAAGAAACTGCATTTAAAGGAAGAATTTTTCTGTGACTTAGGTTTCCTTTTAATCTCGGAACCTTCCAGGTGATCAATTGTTTTTCCCTTCGTCCTACGTCTGGATGATCGACTTTGTTTGGGTGTGATTAAGGGGAAAACACATTCCTGAGGTCATTAGTCTTGTGGCCGGATTTTTGAAGTTTTGGAGATATCACATCAGAATCCACGATCTTTCTTCATTCAATTTATTGTATACCGATTATATATATGTATGTTATATGTAATTGAACTTAATTATATATGCAGCCATATATAGTTATATGTATATGTATTTAGTTAACCACAAATGGACAATATAAGAAAGGGCGCATGGAATTTTAGAGTGGTCATTGATTAAAGTTTTCATTCAAACCAACCGCTTAAGGGAGGATTTAAAGGAGGATTATCAGGGGGTGGGGAGTGACCTAATTGGCTTGCCCTTACATGTGGATGGATCTCCTTGGTTTGATTAAATACCACCTTTTCTGTAACTTTTTCTCATTCAATATACCTGAAGAGGGAGGGACAGCAGTCTCTGAAATATAGTATTTTCTCTCTATGTATGGCGGTTGTTTTATGCTCCATTTTATAGATAATTGTAACGTATACTAATATATATATATATATATCTACTATCATATATATATATATATTTTTTTTATATTATTATATATATATATATATATAATATATATATATTATATTATTTATATATATCTATATATAATTATATCTAAGTAACCCAAAGGGAAACTAAGCTTATAAAAACAATAGTAATAAGAATGGCATTCGTTAACGAAATTTGTGGGGCATTGAACTAGAACATCGTGTTGAATTAGGAAAGAAAACAAAAAGAAACCAAAAAAACCACCACGAATGCTTTACGCCTTTTTTTTTCATCTTAAAAGGCAAGAAAGGGAAAAAAAACTTTTTTTTTTCCTCCAAAATGTTGATGATTACTGATTCATTGGAATTTTACCCGTTCAAAGGAACCCTCAATACTAATTGCCATCATTGGCCAGAAAAAAGCACCTTCGGGCCTCTTTAAAAAAAAGGCGGGGGTGGTGGGGGGGGGGGGGGGGGTGGGAGGAAAGGGTCGGCCATTAAGGCTACAAGGTATTGCAGAGGCTGAGGCCAGCATTCAGATTTCATATCGAGTATGCTAAATCATCTGTTCTTTGAAGAAATCGCCCTGAATAAATAAATGTGAAGAGAATGTTAGGGAAAGTTTCCCTTCTGTTTCAATAAAGTTCTTAATTCCTTCATAGGAAAGGAAATGATTATGCTGAAGTTCTATGGATGAACCTTGCTAATAATGGCCCGACATATCCTTCCACTTGGAAAAACTTTTACAATTATTTTCCCCCCTCAATCTGAGAGGAAGTTTTAGCTCCTCTGTGGAAAAATTTAAACTGATATGTTTTGAAGGACAATGGCGAGATTAATTTTGCTTATTCCTCTCTTAAAATAGATTAGCAGAGAGAGAGAGAGTAGAGAGAGAGTACTCATGATGATTAATATACCTAAACATTAAAAACACGTACGATTCAAATTTGGATTCCAGAGCAGACTTGAAACGGACAGGAATAGGAAAGGACCAAGAGTCAATCCTTAATTGCTCTTCAAAAATTCACATATACCGGATTTAATGATTGATGGGTCCAGTTATAAGTTTTGTTTAATCAGGTAAGATGGCAGACAGGAAACAAGTGTCTTTTATGGACTGGTCCCCCCCCCCTCAAACAATATTGAAAAAATGCTGGATTATATTTATTGTTTTGTTTTGCGTCTAATTACGAATGCAAAAAGAACATTGAGATATTTTTAATTTTTTATATACTATATATATATCTATATATTATCATTATATATATATAATATATATTTATATTATATATATTATATATTATATTATTATTATTATTATTCAATTTGACGAATGCATAAATTAGAATAAAAATGGGAGGACTTTTTCTACAGTTTGTAAACTATAATTTATGAATGGAAAACGGTATAATGTATCAAAAGGTGTAGAAGTTTAGCTTTAGTCTATTCCAAAAGCGTTAATAATGTCGTACTGGCTGATTATGTTTGGTTTTTTCTCTTAATTTACCGTTTTTCTTTATTTTCGTCGTTTTATTCAAAAAACTTTTGTAAAAAACTCTTTTACAAACCATCAGTGCAAATGATCACCAAAGGAAGAAATCGCTAAAAATTGGTAATCTTAATTACAAAAAAATCTGAAGTCTGGAATCAAAACTGCTAATTAAAGGCCGATCCATAGTCGTTTTACTTCCTAATTTACCCCATTAATGAGGCTTCTTTAATGAGGTTTCATTAAAGGTCCAACAATCTTACTATGGCAATTCGTCCATTAGTTGACTCCGCTTGTTTTGTTTAACCACTCCTTAAATGAGACGAATTATTTCATAGATGTATTTGTGACTGTATTCCGTACAATTGCAGTACAGGTCTTTTTTTGTTTTTTATAAAAAATACACAACACACATTTGTATGTGTATATATATTTGTCACATTGTAGTATATTTATAAATTAAAAAATCAATATATATATTATGCTTAAAAAATCACAGTAGATGCACGTTGACGTTCATAAATAAAGCGAATCCCACAGGAAAAATGATTGTCAGGAAATCCTGATGATGCAATTTCCTGTGGGATTCGGCTTATATATATATTAATCTATATTATATAATAAATAATATAATAATATATATATATATAACTATATATTATATTATACATACGAAAAAATTGTTTACAGCGCTCATAGAGGGAATTAATTCATAAACAGACGAGATAACGACTTTAAATTAAGGGTCAGGACAGAGTCACCTGCTGTCATTTATCCCCATAATTAGAATAAGCGATTCTCATCTACCCCGGGTTGTTTACGCACCTGTTGAGTCCATCTGCCTCTCTGCCTTTTGCTGTAAACTAATTTTAAACACACATTTTAGAAACTAAAGGGATTTCATACTTGTGCTCCACGAATTTCAATATCCTAGCTCCCATTGAAGCAGCTAGAGATCAGTTCATTGGCAGGGAAAAAAATCACAACGTTGTTCTAATACATGCTTTATTCAACTTTCCTTCTGTGTCTGTCTGCTCGTCCTGTCACAATTTTTATGGTTACCTCAGTTTCTCCAGTGGCATAATACAAACCTCAAAATGATCAGGAGGTCACAGTGACCACTCTAACCGACCCTACAGTGGAGCCTCCCAATAGCTCAGGAATTTTTGTAAGAAAAGTCTTCAAGATTTTTCACAACTTCTTTGGCTTCGTAGGAAAGATTAATATGTCTACGGATTTGCTATACCTTTGCCATGATTGTCCTTTTGGTCGGTTTCTCCTTTGGTCTTGTGGTCCTGGAAAGGCTCTTGGGGCTGAAGTTTGAGGCCAGAGGGAGGCTCTTCCAACCCCAGAGTCTCTATTTTCTTCGATTTCAATATTTCAAAAGTCTCCATCTCCCAGAAAAGGGAAATCAGACGGTGGATTTCTTTTTTGTTTCTTATTTTCTTTTGTTTTTGACTCTCTTATTCTTTCATTTCTTCTCTTCGTATTTTACAGTAAAGTAACAGGCGAATACGAAAATAGGTTCTTTATGTAATCTACTTTAAATAGTGTCTGTCACTTTATACAACGGGTGTACGTTTTTCATCTTCCCCCCACAAATATTAAAAACAATTATCGGTTTCACACACACAGTCACAAACAAAATATACTATATATATATTAATATCTATATATTGTAATTGGTCTAATATATTCATATATATATATATAATATATTATATAAATTAATCATATATATATTATATATATACTATATCTATATATATATATATAACGTCAATTGGAGTATCAACGAATCTAGCATGAAGTAATGTACCTGTGAGGTTGAAAAGCAACCACGCTATAATTATTTAGTGAGATTAGTAAACTAGCATTGACAATTACCCTTCAACATGATTCACGTATAATTTTTGTTTTGCCATAGTGGGGGAAAAACTCAGGACGAGGTTTATAGTGAAAAAGCATAACTTGAAAAAAAAAGGGTGTTGTAATCATCGCCCTAAGGAAAACAATGTAATAACGGTAATCTATTCGGAAAGCGTTTGGTTGAATAAATAAATAAAAACTTTAAAAACTTTCCAGAAAAGACGATAAAGAATAACAGCCACCAACAAGACGCATCGTTTGTTCGATTGATTTCTGGACTTTCTTTCCACTGTCCCTTTTATTTCCCAAAATTGAGTTAATGTGACCCGTTAGGAAGGACCTTCTCCCTTCTCCTCCCCCAACCTCCGACTCCTTCATGTCACCACCGTATTTCCGGCGAAAAATCGTCGTCGCTTCAGTATTTATTGACCGTTTTCTGGGTGTCCAGGATTGAGTGTCTTCTTTGGGCTAATGCTAGCTTTCGTGACGCTTCTTCTCTCTCTCTCTCTCCTCTTCTCTCTCCCTTCTCTCTCTACTCTCATTTTTTTTTTTTGGTAAGAAGGGAATATCTAATAAAAAGTATGTTTCCGAGGATGGGAGTTCCTCCACTGGTATGCGGATTTCGTCAAGATGGTGATTATTGCGTAATAGTTAGGAAAAAAAAAGAGCATTAACTAAAGAACTAGTTTAGAAGCTCAAGATTGCCTCAAGCTTCTGGTTTCAAAACAGGTGAAAGGGGAAATTGGAAAGGTGTAAACTTCCAATGTGGAGGAGTATTGTTATTTCTGTTTTCATTTAGAAGTTACGGCAGATATCTTCAACTCATTCATTTGAAGCCGGTCCGTGATTGGCGGTACGAGCAACGTTGTTCAACAAACCCAAATCATACATCGTAATTCAAATTCAATCGATCAATCAGAAGGCGAGATATAAACATGAAAGATATCGTTGTGAGGAAATTTACCCTCAAGAACCACGGAAACCCCAAAGAACAGGTCGGTAACAGTTCGGTTTCATTTGTCTTTGTTGCTCATACCAGAGTCCCGTTGGGGAGGGCAAACCGGTAGTTAACCGTTAAACGGTTTAAAGGGACCCGGAATGATGGAGGAAATAAAAAGAGGAGGGGCAAAATGGCGCCACGTGAGCCGAAGAGGGGAACAAACTCCCCCCCTTACTTCAATCGCTGGGGCCTCGTATTAAAATGGACCCGTAAAATAAAACAATAAAAATCAAGGCACATTAAACAGCCCCACCGACCGCCGTTATTATGGGGAAGCTTTCCCGGAATATTTAAGGGTTGAATTTACGGAAATTTATGGCTTCTTAATGGGAAGGCAGGCAATAACTACAATGAAAGATTTCTTACCCGTTCTAGTTTCCGCAATGGCGACGGTGAAATCGGTTTCAGTCAGTCAGCATTTTATCTAAAAGTGGGTTCTCAAAACTAGGGGGGCGGCAGTCAGCCAATTCCTTGCCAGGGGGCGCAAGTCCCCAGGGAAAAAAGTGAAAATTCTCTAATTTATATTCGTTACTACTCTTAACAATGAGTGAGGAAACTAATGTTCATAAATTTCTATGAAAAAAATGCAAAATTTCTTTGTTTCCCGGCTCATTACTTTCAAGAACCAAAAATACAGGAAACAGGATGAATGTTGAAGGAGGACACTCTGTTGCACTCTTCGGTTTTATCAAAGCATTTTCAAGATGCCTGGGTAAGCTAAGAAGCAGTGACGAAGTTTCTCACTGAAAGTCAATCATTTTATGTAAGTAAATACAGTAAAGGGTTATCGATGTGTTACACTTTTCCTTTACAAAAAGCCCTGATATTATGAAGCAATTTACGAATTATGTTAACCAATTAGAGAAACACTGCGCCTTTTGTAACCCATTATATTCATGCCATCCATTTACGAAATAGTTACAGAAAATATGATAAAACTGAAGATAAAAAGAAAAGGGTTGGCCCATTTCAGCCTTCTCAGCAAATATCCTTCATTTCCTGGAGAAAATCACACTAGGGAATAAAAGAAGTGTGAAAATATAAAAAAAACGTTGAAGATAAAATACTTGTAGGAAGGTGACCAAAAAGAGCAAGCGGCCATGATCAGAGGAATATGGGTTTCGCTCGTCTATTGGGGTCATAAGTCCATTTCGTTTGTTATTGCCTCGGGGAAAGGGGCTCCTCTTTCCCTTTAATTTCGTTCATGATCGATTTTGTGGAGATTAGGAATTTTTGATCTATTGCAATTATAGTGGCAATTACTTCTAATTTTTTGTAAACTATCGTTTAAAATCATGGGTTTCTAAAACACAGGGGGGTATCCCATACCCTCGGGGTTATGAGACCCACATGGCTGGGGGCATGGGGCTTGGATGTCTGGAATAATTTGTTGTATTACTTTTATTTTAATGTGCTTTCAATATAGACATTGGTTACATTTTGTAAAATAAATAACTTTAAATAAAAACTTTATAAAATTATAAATGCTATTGAAGTGCTTGTACTATTTCGTTATTCTAAGCTATTCAAATACCTAAAAGTATGTACATAAAAACTTAAAAATATTAAGATATTGTCAAGAAAAACAGGACTTAAAGTGGACTTAAGCAAAGGTGGTATTGTAACCAAATTGGGCAATTCAATGACTGGTCTGAAAGTCATGAATAGGTTAAGAACCTCTGGTTTGTCAATTACTAATTTTATTGTCCTTAGAATATTTCAAAAAGAAGTTTTTTTGGCTTTTTTCCATATTTAATTACTTTTATATCATTTCATTTCAGTCACGGATTTTGTTCTTTCTTCAAGTTGGTTATGAAAACGGAATAATTCGATATGCTTTCTTCAGGGTCCATTTAAACAAATTTTTCTTTCTTTTCTCTTTTTTTATTGGATTATGCTTTAAGGACCCATTAACAAAGTATTGAGCTTCCTCCAAAGTAATAATATAATTCTCGCAAGTCCAAAAATAATTTCAAGGAGTTTTGGTGGTCCATTATTGCATTGTCATTTTTATGTTAATTATCATCTGTTCTTTAAATTTTATTTTCCAAAGGTTTCTCCCTTTATTTTACATAACAAAAATACGATGAAGGTGAGGTTCCTGGTAATTGCCTCTGCTACTTTAAAAAAACAGAGAATATGATTATGGTTGGGCGGGCATAAAGGTGTTAGGGGATATTGTTGACAACCCTTTTTAAATGGGTTTCTAGAATATCGCTGGTAACCTGCAAGACAACACTGAATGGGCATCGAGGAAGAGATGGACCAATATAAAGGAGAACCACAACAATTGCCTTCTTCCTCTTAGAACATGAAATCGAGGCAAAGGAGAGGGACTATCACACATTGCAATGAGAAATGTCTTCAATTATTTTCCTGTGGCAAAAAGAAATATGGGGAATCCAGTAAAACAAAAGGAAACTCTGGGTATAAAAGCGAGGGAAAGCAACCATCTCTCCACTTCGGAGAAAGAAATGAAGAAACTATCATTGTAAATTCAAAACATTAACAGGGTAAGACACATACCGCCTCAGTTACTGCCAGGATGAATTAATTTTGCCATTTTTTGATTCAAAAGAAGTAAACCATTTTCCTGTAGTCAGTAAATCGAAAAATGATTTGGGTGATTAAAGATTTTCTTAGAAAATCAGAACATAAAATAATTCCATTACGAAAACTGAAAACCGCCTTCTCTGTTTATCAACCAAGGGACAAACACTTTG
Organism: Macrobrachium nipponense; assembly: GCF_015104395.2. NCBI lineage: Eukaryota > Metazoa > Arthropoda > Malacostraca > Decapoda > Palaemonidae > Macrobrachium > Macrobrachium nipponense. The sequence goes on from NC_087216.1 coordinate 63,874,076, forward strand.
GACAGTTGCGTCTTCCTTACAAACTCACAGAAATCCATTGACATCTCATAAGCAGAAGTGACGAAACAAATTTTAGGGTATCTGATTTTTGTTCTTTTCTTATTCGCAGTCTAAAGTCTTTCTTCTCCTGGCAAACTGTAAACATTACCTCTAATTTTGTAGTTTATGTTAACCTTTCGTTTCCCAATTCTTATTTCGTTTTGAAGGAATACAAAAGCAAATGGATAATTAGATATATTTAGCTTATATTTACCATTGACTATTTAACCTTAATCCTAAAGGTAGAACAGCGCTGGAGCCCCCTTCCTTCGGCCAAGGGACGACCAAACTAGTGTCATTTTATGTTAAAACAACATTTAGGGCATTTGGTCACCACTTACTGTTAAACAAAATATTATTTTATCTTCTATATTTTGGTTTTATTATATATTTGTTCCTCTACGCTTTCCATTCAAAACCCCCAAATTTGAACACGAAGTTAAACATAAAAATGGGTAATACAAAACACTTATGGGTAATTTGTGATTATCCTGCTTTTGTAAGCCAGACATAACTCGTATTATTAGATTTCAAACAAAGGTCACTTGTGTTTAAAAACAAAGTGAAATCTCTTAGGAAATCATTTTGTTCAGGAAAGTACACGGGAATTTCACGCTAACTGTAACTTGGAAACCGAATCATGGAATTCTACAGAAATGTAAACTTACTTTCTAATCATAAAGTAAGTTTAATTTACATCATGAATTCGGGACCGGAAATGAAAAGGTTTTGTCTTTATTAATTTAGGGCTAATATCGAAGACTTTTTTTACTTGACTTAGGGACAAGCACTAAGGAAATGTCCTTTACGTGTTTAGGGCCAAATAGAAGATCGTGTTGTCCTCATGGAGTTTATAAAAAAAGAACCGAAAAGATTCTGGTTCTTCTTTGTGGATTTAGGGCCACGGACCAAAAGACCAAGACTTTATGAATTTGGGGGAACCAAAACGAGATATATGGCCGTTCGAAGTATGATCATGGGCCGCTAGTGACTTATAAAGGAACGAATAGCTGTTATAAACAAGGTCTGACGATAAACACGAATATTGAATATTTACGTTAAGTTCGACAGTGATTTGTTGAATGAAAGTTGATTACGAATGTTGGAAAATTTGTTATTAACATGTATAAGAACGTATTATATAATATAATATAATAAATATAAATATATATATAGTATATATATTCTATATATATAATATATATATATATATAAAGATACTATGACCACGAAGAAAAAAATAAAACCGAAAGCAGGTATCTGCGTGAACCCTTTCGACGTTAAAATGTCCTTACTGAGTGATTCCAGTATACCAATATCCTCTTATATTTATATATTTATTATATATATATTATATTGAGATAACATAATTATATTATTAATTATAGATTATAGTATATATATATAATATATATTATAAAGATTAATCTCATATTAATATAATATCTTATAATGAATATAAATAAATATAAATATCTATATATTATCATATTATTCATATATAAATATATATAATATATATATATAATATATATATATATATTCTATATATATATATATATATATATATATATATATTATATTATATATATAATATATATTAGTCCTAAGGGTTTAAGTGAATCTCGAAAATATGGAACGTGATGAATATAAAAATAAAAGGCAAATGGCACGAAGGAAAGTGAAACAGTGGTATGTGGTGGTTAGTTAGGCCTTTCGGACGTTATTGTACATTTACCTTGGCTACAGTAATAAGGTCCAGTAAGTCGAAAAAGGCCACTCCGGTTGTTTCACTTTTCCTTCGTGGCATTTGCCTTTACTTATCATGTGGTCCTAAAGACCGGTGAATTTCTTGGCGTTAGCAGAGAATCTCTCTCTCTTCCTCTCTACAAAAATCTATAATAATACAATTATGTAATTTATTTTAGGGGCTGTTGCATTGTATAAATAAGGCGCCCTATGAGGTACTGTTAGACTTGCGATTAATCTTACTCTAAGTCGTTTTGGTTAGTTGCACTTCCAATTATTCATGGGAGTTTGTCTTCTGGGGTTGTCGATCCCATTACGAAGTCGGTATTATCTTCCTTGGGTTATGACGACGATGTGTTAAACTCACTTTGAGATCGGGTGATGAGGGTTAGGATTCTAGTAGAAACCCATGAAGTACAAAAATAACTTTATATTCTCTGAATTTACAATGGTGAAGATCAAGTAGGATTGGCTACAGGTCTTCTAATGACGAATAGCTTGATCGGCTTCTGCCAATGATGCTGGCTAACTTCTATTCTCTCGACATGGATAAAGCTTAGGTAAATAGGTACAGGTCTTCTAATGGACGATAGTAACTCTATTCTGCCTGTCTACCAATCTCTGGTTACAAGTTATGAAGGAAGCAGATAGTTAGCCGGTCGAACATGATGAACCATACAAAGCAGATGACCATAGTTAATATCGAAACACAAATCAAATGAGACACGCTACAGATCACGTAGGATGCCGTTTGAATTATATGGTCGCGGTTAGTTGTCTCAAGCAGGGAGCTTGGACTTAAAGTTTATAAACAATTGAATGCACTACCAGGTGACGGCAATGTTATCGTTACGCCTACTTTTTATGTGGATTACGGTCATCTTTAGAGTCGTTCTAGTCTGATACATTCCTGCAAAGCAATCTGGTTGACCTTTTCTTTGTTTTAGTCCTTTTATATAATATGGACTAAACATTCCATATTTTTGTTTTATTTATGTAATCATTACATTAAAAGCCTCGGAGTCAGCTACAAAATCCAAACTACTGAAATTAGTACTCAAACTTGACTTGCATTTGAACTTAATAGGAGTGTGATACAGACACATATGTGAATATATATATATATATTATATATATATTAATAATAATTATCTACTAATAATAGTAATATATAAATAGATATAATATATATATATATATATAATATATAAGCTAAAAATAAAATTCCTGGTGGGTACATGAATTGATTAAAATAGTGATAAATAATAAAACAAATGATATGGTAAATGAATAGTGATCACGGTGATATGATAATTGATACAGTTTCTTTCACTTCAATCTCATTTAAGATTAACATATGGCTACAGGAAATAATTAATGTACTTCTGTACAATTTGACATAGAACGAAGAGTTAACATGATAAAAATCACTATTTTAACATGATAAAAAATTTAAAATTTCTAATCGAATTGATGTAAAATTATTAATGTTTCTGGATGATGATTCGTGGACTTTTATGCTAAATTTGTTATATATTGTGATTCATTAATCCATATACTAACTCATCTATTACTGCAAATTATTGGTAAGAGAAAAGGGTAACAGGATTGATTATGAGGCATACCTGGGATTTGTTTATTACATATGTATATGGATTCATATAAATTATGGCATTAATTATAATGTGCACTTTCGTAAATAGATTCCTATTGCGTACACGCAAAAGATAGATTATTTATTCGATTCCGTTATTTAATGATCAGTTTATTAATTATAGATTCCTAGTGCGTACACGCAAAAAATATATTTCGATTTCTGTTATTTATGATCATTTATAATATATAGGATTACATGACCGAGGTTATACTAACTTCACAGTTTAAACTAGCGTTTCAAACAACTTTTCGTCCAGTTACACAGTTGCCAGGACAAACCACCTATAGCCAAATGAAAACGGCCAATTTCAATGGTTAAAACAAGGGGAAAATTTCCGTCTGGGGGCGGGTCCAAACGTTCTATTTTGGCGCTCATACTTATTCCTCCGCATTTTCCTAAGCTACACGATTACGTTCGCGATGGATAAAAATCATCCCCAGCCACGAGTACCTTCGCCAGCAAAGTAGAGTTGAATATCCTTCGGGTGTCGTTAAATTTGTCGGAAGTATGGTCCCTTTTGTAGTCTATTTCCGACAGCGCCCAAAGCAATTCCGCATTAAAACGAGATTAACGCCGGGAAGGTAATCCGGGTGTGCGGTCGCAAGAAGTTCCCATGATGGTTGCTTATTGCCTTTCACATTGTAGGCGAGTTGTTTGTTACTCGAATGCCGTCGGTCCGCAGCGATGAACGATTTTTTGGAAGTTGCGATGTGGAAAGTTCTCGTAACTGTCAGGATACTGTAACCAGGTTCCATTCTAATCAGCTGCAAGTGAAATGATAGGTGTCCAACAAGGGCAAAGTAAAATTCAGACAACATTCAAAATACGGGTGAGGGGGAGAAAGAAAGCCATTTAGATACGGGAACTTAAACCCACCACATGAATTCCGCTGATAATTTGTGGGAATTCAAAAGAGTCAGCCGTACAAACTTTTTTATCCATTGCGTAACCAATGATATGTGAAACCTATCCAGGCTCTCTGCGGACCTGTAAAAAATATCCATAATTATAAAAAAATAAACACAGTTATCAATACGGAATCCCCCCAAAGGAAAATTCAGATATTGCATGGTAGTAAGTTACTAGACAAAGAAAGTGGGAAAACGGGAGCTATTTGTAAGATTGCCAAGGAACACCTAACGATGTCAAAGGGAAGAATATTTTAATCAATGATTTCTGTATTTTCCTCTATGGCTAAACTGAAATTAAGTTGTAATTAAAATCTGATACCTATGTGCCCTAACAAAAAAGTTTCCTAATTCAATTTTCTTCGCGCATCCTCTGAGGTTGTTTAATTTTAAAAAAACTTTATTAATAGGTAGGAGACTGCAACGAAAAAAAACCCACACTTAGTAACTAATTTCTTATATAAACTTTGGGTTTTTTTGTCAAGAAAAGTTTGACATTTTCCACATGAACTGTTTTAACTTGAATTGTAATAGGCTAATGTTGCAAGTAAAATATTTCAATATCCATAAATTGATAATTCTAAATGTACGTTTCTACCATGTCAAATAAGCTTGAATTTATTGACTAATTGTTATATGAGGTTCAGGAAAAAAAATTAAGTTCATTTTTTTGTTTTATAGAAATTCTTTTGTTTGCTTATTTTTGTTTATTCATTTTTAAAATGATTGCAAGTCCTTAAACTAAAAATTGCATTGCACATACGGATAAGAAAGTAGGTTGATGTGGTTATGGTCATGTTGAAGTTCATGAGCCTAAGGCATTCCTTTCTTCCCAGTCAAATCTGCTTCGCAAGCAGAGTACGAACACACAGATGAACGCTGTGTTGAAGGCAGATTAGTTGAGGGTTAAAAGGAAACAACAAATGCTGATACGGCAATGATGGACGTTTCGTCACTTGGCAGGGAGATTGCTCTCAGCCAGCTAAGAGTTACGTTACTTGCTGTAATAAATTACGACTTTAGTATAAATTTTTTTGTTTTTAAATACTCGACCCACACAAGAAGAATGGTCTGGAAAAAAAACAGCTACCCAGAATTGAACAATATGAATATTAGTTTCTTGTTGGAAATCTGCATGATTGTAAATAAATGTAATACTGTTTTTTAAATTAGATATTCCTTATTCAAACTAATGAAAGGGTTTCCATACAAATTTTATATATACAATTTGCCCCCTGTTATAAGATTATTCGCATAGAATATACATTTTTCACTTCTAGACTTCCTGACTTTAAAATCTTTTTCTTTTTTATTTTTATATTATTTTATTTATTTATTATTATTTTTTTTTTGTTAATTGACTACGAATAATAAATCACCGGGACAGACGTAATGTCAGTAGGTTTGCATATGTGTTTGAACTTTTTAGCTTATTTGTCATTACTAAAAGCGTTAAAGTTAGAGTTCAAATCCTTTACGCATTAATTTATTTGGATATTTAATTAAAACCTATGGTTACGTTTTTTGCTTATTGATTTTATTCGTGATTACCTTTTTGGTTATAATTTTTGTTAAACCCTTCCAAACTTCTTACGGAGTGGATATTATATTGACTCCACTTGTATCCAATATTTATTTTCTTTTTTTATTTTTTTAATTTATTTATTTAATCTTACATTTTTGTTTTTATATATATTGATAAATTAATGGTTGGCTTGAATATGTGGAAAAGTGTTCTAGCGGTGTACCGTATAAGGCTAACTTGCGGTATCATTTCTACAGATACGAGATATGGAAAAATTGGGGGATTAAAAGGGGGGGGGCCCCCAAAAAATTTCTATATAACCTTGGAATAAAGGTATTTTAAAAACCGCAACGAAACCGCTATAATCCAGTTCGGATACCAATATCACGAGTTGTAACTCGTTAAGACATTGAACATTTTCTGATTTATCCTCGTATTTCTACCAAACCGATTTGACTCTGGGGTGATAAAAGTTATAGTATTGGGTTTTCTTAAAATGGAATATAGGAATTTCACACAACGTGTTATGGAGATTATTATTGATTTAACCACCCACCCGAGTCAGCATTATCATGTGTTGAATTCCATGTTTACTGAGTTTAGCAACTCATAAATTGTTCCTAACGCACTCAATTGCGGTGTTGTTTTTGTTAGTTGCTATTAATTCTATATAACGTGTCAAGGAAAAGTATTGACAACTAAAGAAGTTGTTTATTCCCTCTCGTCAGACTCGGTTAAATTCTGTAATTTTAATTCTATGGATAATTCTTTGCAAGGATTGATTTTGGCACAGGATAGGCTCTTAAACTGACAGGTAATCCTAGTGTCTTCCCTTGTTTTCATGACACGTGTTTACAATTAGGTTATTGTGCTTTTTATATCTGTAAGTATCGTTTTCGGCCAGTAAAACAGGTGATTTTGGCTTTCTGTGACATAATAGGGAACCCTGGATGGACCCGGAATTGTCCTCCAAACCAGTTTATGACGATTGGTCTGAAAGGATTATTATTCTTAACTACCTGGTCATTAGTCACCTGCTGTTTTCTTTTCGGGTTTTCCTCGTCACGGGACCTACAAAATATAATATTACATTTGATTACAATAATTCTGATACACATACTTTAAATATACGTTTTGCGTTTAGGGTTTGTGCTGCGAAGTGTTGATTTGTTTGCGTAAGCCGCTGACCCTGTTTTCCGTTCGAAGTGTTTATTGTTTTTTTGCTTTAAAGCTGACTTGCTGACCCTGTTTTCGTTCGAAAGGTTGTTATTGTTTTATGGTGTTTATTGTTTTGCTTATCGCTGTTGACCACTTGCTTTGTTCAGTTTGTAAACAGTTCTGCGCCCTCAACCCAGATATTCAATGCTCGCGAGCTCTTCCTTGGGTAAGGAATTTTCTTGTTTAGCTACGGTTTTCAACAATAGGCACCGGATGTTTTCTAATCTTTTATAGTCTAATTAATGGTTCATTTGCAGTTATGGTGTGGGATTGCGGGATAATGCGTCAGCTATAATAATTGCTTTACCCAGGTAGATATTCTTATCTTTGCTTCCAAAGACCCAGAATGAATCATTTGTCACCGAGATTCCCTTTTGGACTTGTGGATTAAAGCCTTTGAAAAACTCGGTAAGTGACTCATGGTCAGTAAGGATTTTATCAGGATAGCCGTTAGAGTTTGATGAACTTAAAACAATGTACTAGTGAGTTAAGATACCCCAGCCCTTCCTTGTCCTTTTTACTGTTATATTTACTTTCAGAGGGCTTTAGTTTTGCATGAATCAAAAAGCTATAGGGAGTTCTGTTGAATAAAAAAAATTCCTTATTTAAAATCAGGTTATTTTTTAAGTTAGGTGGGAGTAGCGGCATTATTCCGCTTTTACGTATAATTCGAACGCCTGTTGATGCTTCTCAGGACCATAATAAATCTACACCCTTCTTCGTATGATCTGTTAAAAAGAGCTGTCATGATTGAAGAGTTACATATTTACATACGATTGTAATACCCACTACAGCGCAAAAGTGCTGTATCCCCCTTTTACGTATAGGTACCGGAAGTTATGAATAGCCGACTTACCTTACATGGACTACTTTAAGACCTTGACTAGACACATAAAACCTAGATAAACATGTTCGTTTTTTTTTTAAACTCGCATTTAGATATTTTACTCTGAGCTTATTTGTCTTTGTCTCTGTAGCACTAGCTCTAGTTTATGTGAATGTACTTCTGAGGTATTTAGAAAAGATTATAAGACCAAACCATATAAGCATGTAGGGTATCTCCTAAAAGTCTCCAAACACTATATTATAATGGGGCGGAACGTAAGCCGGTATGCATACGTAAAAATTGATAATGTCCCCTGAGTGTGCTGAAAAACGGTATATGAGGTACAATCACTTAGGTAATGGTATCAGGTAAAAGCTTTTAAGTAAGTCCAAGCTGGTGAAAAAATTTATTCTAACCTTGTTTAAGCGACAGAAATCTACGCAGATACGCAAGTCCGATCTTTTATGGCATAACGTTTGAGGGAAAAATTATATGGGCTTATTTGATTTACCTAATGACTCCTATTACTAAACATTTTCAACTGTCGTTTCTTTACCTCTATTTGAAATTTCAGTGAGAGTCTATACGAAGGTACGTATATAGCTTTATTGTTTGTCCTTAGACCGTATTTTGTGTTAAATTACATCCGTTTTTCCCAGAGATCACTCGCTAGTGGAGAAAGTGCCTGGTATTCAGATAATAGAAAAAAAATTTTCTGCTGAATCACCTCTGCTTGAATGACTTTGACGGATATTACTTTAGATAGATTATCAGAGAGATTCATGTACGACTGATTGGGCGTGATTAAAAATTAGCAACAATAAAAAAAAAAATGCGATATTTATATGTATATTTGTTTTTGTGGATTACTATATTAACTTGTTGCTGCGAGTCAACCGTGTCTAGGGCTTTGTTCGCGGAAATCATTATATTTCAGATTATCGGGAAGGATTAAAATGTCATTTCCCAGCAAAGTCTTTTTACACGCACTAAGACATTCGAGGGCATGCTTCTCGAGATTTTTGCGTGCAAAACTGCGACTGCGGTGTGGGAGAATTTAACTGTTGGGTCATTTGAACAATGTTACGATTTATGAGACAAATGTATAGTTCCTTTATATAAGTTATTATTTGATTAACTGTCTCATTTTTGTTCAAAACGGATTTTAATATGTTTGAAGGTTTATAGGATTTCCCTTTGGATAAACACGCCTTATTTTGCAGAATTTAAGATAACATTTGTATACCCTAGATGGATCTTACAATTACAACTGGATACAGATCAATGTTTTTTTATAACTATAGAGGTATCTGTAAGCGCTCGCTTATCCGGACTTCTCATTAGGGAAGTTCGAACAACAGACGGTGAGTCCGTAAATACAGGATATTACGTGTACTAAAAGAAATAAAACAAGATATTATCATTTTTACGGCGCGTACAGTCGGGCTTAATCCACCACTACTTATAATAACTTATGTATTAAAAAAAACGAGAACCTGCTCTGATTACTTGATACGTCAGTGTGGTTATTCATAGAAAAATCCTTTTTAATTCAAAAAGATATTGGCATGTATGATCCAACATCGCTTTTCCCCACTCTGCTAGAGTCGCTTATTGTGTGGAATTTGCTATGCTTTGAACACTTCGGCAGTTTCGACTGACCTTGACTGCTTGACTAGGTGACACAGTAACGAGTTTGCTTGTTTTGATTCTGAAAGGGCTACTGTTTCTATTCTTTTTGTAATAATTAGGATCCTTCTCTTTATTACCATCGGCAACGTATTGTGTTTTTAGCATTATGTTGCTGGTTACGTATAAAGCAGCGAAAGTATGAATGACGAACTATTAGGAATTGAGCGATTACTATTAAGAAAAGTTATTTCTACTGCATTCAATATTAATTGTTTGTACTTCATTCTTTGCTAAAATTTGAAATAGTGAGGGATCCTGGTCAGCGCATTTAGCCTGATGATGAAAGTTTTTTACAGACATGTTATTCCTTGCAATCCAGCCGTATTTTTAAAGTTAAGTTGATTCATTGAGGTTCGATATTTTATATAACTCAAAAACTCAAGGCTAAAACTGCGATCGGGACTTTGCAAAGGAGCATTTATTGTCATGACCCGAAACTAGTGTTACCTCTAATTTAACTAGATTTGTACGGGTGTTTCCACTTGTTTTTGTGTGTCTTATCTACTGTGCCTAACGACCTATCCATGCATCTGATAAATACAGACGTCCACTGCGTAAAGCATATTCACTGTTTAATATGATTTGTTACGTACAGGATTAATAATCACCCAAAATGATAAAATTAACACAGTATATGATTATGATATTTCAGTAGAACTTCTGGAAACAGACACTCAAAGATAAAAAACTCGCAGTAGCAAAATCTCAATTATGTAGATAATTTCTGTAAAAAAGTAAGATTAAGAATGTCTCGCAAACTTCAGCCACAGGAAAAAACGAAATTCGACCTGCAAAGGAAACACTCAAAGTTTACTCCAAATGAATAAAAAATTGTACTTAGCTTGCTTTTGTGGGAAGTCACGGTGTTCCGATAACGATGTGCCCTTGGCCCTCCTCTTTAGCGGATGACCTGGTTTTGGCTTGAGTTTTCCCCGTGCGCGTTGTTTCGATGATTCGGACCCTTGAAGATCCGATGCTGCAGACGCGTTCGGTTTGTTCTTGAAGTGCCGGAAACGCTCACTAACGATGTTTTCTTGAATGATTCTAATAGGAGATGAAGCTTGCGTTGCCGTAGGAAAAAGGGCACGTCGGGTTTGTTTCTTGAAGTTATTCACTAAACGATGAGACTAAGTTGCTTGAAGAACTTGTTACTTCCGTCGTCGTTGACTTCATGATTTATTATTCTGATTTTACTTCGGAGAAGTTGTAGAGTTTCTTCTGTACGCTGCCACCATTTTTAGGGGCTGTTGCCTTGTATAATAAGGCGCCCTATGAGGTAATGTTAGACTTGCGATAATCTTACGCTGAGTCGTTGGTATTGCACTTCCATATTCATGGGAGTGTCTTGGGGTTTGTAGATCACTTACGAAGTCGGTATTATCTTCTTGGGTTATGACGACGATGTGTTAAACTCATGTGATTCGGTGATGAGGTTAGGATCTAGTAGAAACCATGAAGTACAAAAAAACTTATATTCTCGTGAATTTACAAGTGAAGATCAAGTAGGATTGTACAGGTCTTCTAATGACGATAGCTTGATCGCTTCTGCCAATGATGATGGCTAATTCTATTCTCTCTACATGATAAAGCTTAGGTAAACAGAGGTACAGGTCTTTCTAATGACGATAGCTAACTCTATTCTGCCTGTCTACCATCTCTGTTACAAGTTATGAAGGAAGCAGATAGTAGCTCGAACATATTAACATACAATCAGATGACATAGTTACATACGAAACACACAAATCAATGAGACACGCTACAGATCACGTAGGCCTTTTGAATTATAGGTCGCGGTAGTTGTCTCAAGCAGGGAGCTTGGACTAAAGTTTATAAAACAATTGAATGACTACAGGTGACGGCATGTTATCTTAGCCTACTTTTTATTGTATAACGTCATCTTTAGCGTCTCTAGTCGATCACATTCCTGCAAGCAATCTGGTTGACCTCTTTAGTTTTAGTCTTTTATATATAGTGGACTAACATTCCATATTTTTTTTTATTATGTAACTCATTACATATATACATATACTTTTCAGATGCAGTCTTATTTGTTAAATACTTAAGAGCCGACAAAAGCCAAACAATTGCCAGAATCAGTAAAATCCTTCAAATGGAAAAATTCTTCCAAACTGCGAACATTGAGGTGCATTTCTCTCGAAGCTATTTCTAAATGATCTAATACTGAAATCATTAAAAAAGCTTAGTTCCATGTTTTTGATCCGTAACTAAGATAACCTATTATAATTTTTTGCAGCCAAAAATTAATAAATATATCCACCACGAGCTTTGAAGAAGACGAGTCAATGAGTCTCTCTTTCCTCTTCTATGAAAGCACATGTTCGCGTGTTGCATTTACTCTGCATAAATGTCAGGTATTTTTGTTGTTGTCCGAATAGACTTCGGGTTCGTATATAACAAAGCTATTTTATGCAGCCCTCGATTTAGATTTAGATTTCGTGTTTTGTTTAGGAAGTCGGATATTTAATTATGAAATGTTTTTGTCTGTCGTGTGACGTTCCATCAGAGGAGTTAATTTCATTGTGCCTATGAATTTTTCGTGACCATAAAGGTAACGTAGTTTATTTTATGATGCTTTGTGACTATATTTGATGCTAATGCTGATGCCAATATGAAATAACGTAAGGGTTTATTTCACTGTGCCCTTGAGCCGAGAACAAGGGCAAATGCACCTGAGTCCGACTGAAGGAAGCACCGATCGGCTAAAAGACGTCACGTCTACATAGGGAATTCATATTATTAGACATCATTGTAGAACATGAATTAGTTTATGAGATCATTTCCAAGTTTGCTGAGTTTTAAAATTTAAGGCCAGTTATTGCACGCACTGTTTTTATTACATGTTTTCATTTAACTTGACTTTTGCGTCTGTCTGTCTGTCTGTCTGCCTGTTCTGGTAAAAATTGTAAATCAATTTTCGACCTGTTCCCTTCGTCAAATGGACTTGACATTTTACATGATTACTTAATTCCAGTGACGATACAACCTTAAAGGATCAGTAGGTCAGCAGTGACCTCTCTTGACCCTACAGTGACCTTCCCAATATCTCAGGATTTATATGAAAGTCTTCCGATTTTTCACAACTTCTTTGACTCCGTAGAAAGGTTCATAACTCAACGGATGTTTATACCTTCTCTGACTCGGTAGGATAAGTTAGTAACTCGGCGGACTTTTCAAACCTTCTTTGGCCCGATCATAAATCTGTTACAATTTTTGAAAAACTAAAAATTATAAAACAAAAATATATAAGAAATCTCTCTCTTAATCACGCTCGTATTGCAATGAACTAATAAGTGAAAAATAATTTTTTTTTACACTAGGATTTTCTATTACAATTAATCTAGTCTACAAAAAGTAAAAGCGTGGGCGCTAAACATGAAGGGCAAGGGCAACAAGAAATGCAAGAATATATATTTCTTCTCTTGTAGCATTTCCCTCCATGTAAAACATTACAAAGCAAAACAAAACTTGGCATCAGAAAAAGCCGACCTCACCCCTCCCCTTTCAACTTTGCGAGTCACGTGTTTCCTATTCAGGGAAAAACTTGAGTTGTTCGAACTTTCCCGAATTGCTCAACCCAACTAAAACTTGTCTCTGCTGATGTTTGTTCCTCGTTTTCCAGCCTGACTTTTGGAAAGGGTTTAAAAGGCCGTAAAAAATCATATGAAGCAAAAGAGAGGTATTACAAATAAATTGTTGGTAGAAAACCCCAACCACAAAGAAGGTATGTTGGCGCATTCCAACAGTGAAATAATGTTTAGAGTTGTTGAAATTCAACCCCCTATTCATGATCAGAAAGTCGACTTAAATCATCAAAATTTTTAAAATATTATTTTGTAAGTTATAGCAAGGTATAAGGCCCGACGAATTTACCTAGCGCGGGTCAGGTTACCCTAAGTTCGGTTAGATTAAATTCCAAATCCCAAAGACTAAGAGGAAATATTACTCGATTCAAAGATTTTTATAAATATGGGAAAAAAGGGAAGGGGAGAATTCGGAAGCTCTAGCAGGAGCGAGACCTACAGAGCTTTCAAGAAGGAAGAATCGGTCAGGTGTTTTCGGGTGGCATATGAAGCGGCGGTCTCTGCTCAGTAGGTAAATGAAAGTATTACAAAAATCATATTGTAATCAGGAGACTGAGACAGTTTCAGAGTAACAGGAATGATTATGTAAACAAATGTGAGCGAAGGGAAACTTTTAAATAATTTTTCGTATATAATTGCGTTACCCTTTGAAGTTTAGTCACGTTAGCACTGAAATTGATGAAAGCCTGCAAAAGTATTCATCCATATTTTATCCCTATTCTTTATGAGTTTTACGTGTACGTCACATTCGCCTTCTTATAAGAGTGAAGAGCCTTTTAAAATTATTTATTTTACGTTGATATCTTAATAACGCAAATATGATACTGACTCTTTTGAAAAATCAGAAGACTCAGCTTAATCATTGATTCTGTGTAAAATACCTTACAGATTGTATATCACCAAAACCATAATTAAATGTAAGTGGCCATCTAAACCCCTCTCCCCAAAAATCTCATCATATATGAATAGAAATCAAAATATAATAAAATACATAAAGCATTATCCCATCAAGTCGAAAATTGACGGAACATGATTCACACGCTCCTGCATTCATGTTTACTGATCTGAGTCAATCAACCACATCAGAATTTGATTCAAGGTGAAAAGCGCTTCCCATTTACTCAAATCAAAGGACTGCATTTTGATTTGCGTTCCATTTCATGGCACAGATGCGTTTTTACGTTAGACATAAATAGAACAGCCTCTTTGCCAGCATGAGTAAATTGGAAGTCGGGATTGGTCCATAAAATTTCATAAATTTATATTTATTTTCTGTTGGATTTGTATTTAGCCCATGACGAGACCAGTCGAATTCACCAATTACTTTTTCCTAGATATTATAACCACCACGCATCCGTCACCTATCACTAAATGTTTTTCTTCCCCTTTTTTATGATGATTAATTATACAGATGATCAAGAAACTGATTACTCCATGATAAAGTTACCCATACTCAGAAGATGACTCATGGCTGATAAAATATTTCTTATTACACTTGCTCATATCTTTACACTTTTTTCAATCGCCACTTTTATCTGTCCGCCCTCAAGATCTTAAAAACGACTGAGTGAGATTAGAGGTCTGCAAATTGGTATGTTGATTCTCCACCCTCCAGACATCAAACATAGCAAAAGGAGGCCTTTAGCCTCTGGTTTTCATTTTACATAATTTAATCTCTTATTATTTATTGACTTTTGGTTACAAATATTTGTGGCAAAATGAAACTAACCATCGCCTTTTACATGAGGTGCACTGACGGAACTACCCGCTCGGGGTATAGATAACGTTAGTGTACCGTGGCAAAAAGTCCTACAGCCAAACTCCAGCAGCAAAAAATTCCTATAGTGAAAACTCCAAAGGCAAAAGTCATACGACAAAAACTCCAGCAGCAAAAAGTTCATATGGTGAAAACTCCAAAGGCAAAAAGTTCTACGACATAGAGATTAAACTTCTACGACAAAAAGTTCTAAGGGAAAAAGTCTTATGGCAAAACTCCAGTGGCATAAAGTCCAATGTCGAAAACTCCAATGGCAAAAAAGTTGTATGGCAAATTCCCAAGATGAAAACTCCAGAGCAAAAAAGTTCTACGGCAAAAAATCCTACAGCGAAAATTCTCAAAATAAAAAACTCCAGAGGCAAAGAGTTCTACGGCATAAAGTCCTACGGCAAAAGTCTACAGCAAAAATTCTTAAGATGAAAACTCCAGATGCAAAAAAGTTCTACAGCAAAAAGTCCTACGGCAAAATTCCCAAGATGAAAACTCCAGAGGCAAAAAGTTCTTCAGCAAAAATCCTACAGCGAAAATTCTCAAGATAAAAAAACTCCAGAGGCAAAAAGTCCTACAGCAAAAATTCTCAAGATAAAAACTCCAGAGGCAAAAAGTTTTACAGGCAAAAAATCCTACAGCGAAAATTCTCAAGATAAAATCTCCAGAGCAAAAAGTTCTACAGTAAAAAATCCTACAGCAAAAATTCTCAAGATGAAACTCCAGGGGCAAAAAGTTCTACAGTAGAAAATCCTACCAGCGAAAATTCTCAAGATAAAAAACTCCAGAGGCAAAAAGTTCTACGGCAAAAAAATCCTACGATGAAAATTTCCAAGATGAAAACTTCAGAGGCAAAAAGTTCTACGGCAAAAGTCCTACGACAAAAATTCCTAAGATGAAAACTCCAGAGGTAAAAAGTTCTACAACAAAAAGTTCTACGGCAAAAATTCCAAGATGAAAACTCCAGAGGCAAAAAGTTCTCCTGGCAAAATTCCTACAGCAAAAAGTCTACAGCAAAAATTTCTGAGATGAAAACAATCCAGATGCAAAACGTTCTACAGCCAAAATGTCCTACAGCGAAATTCTCAAAATAAAAAACTCCAGAGGCAAAAAGTTCTATGGCCAAAAAGTCCTACGGCAAAAAGTCTTACAGCAAACATTCCTAAGATGAAAAACTCCAGATGCAAAAAGTTCTACAGCAAAAAAGTCTTATGGCAAAATTCCCAAGATGAAAACTCCAGAGGCAAAAGTTACGGAAAAAAATCTTACAGCGAAAATTTTTCTCAAGATAAAAACTCCAGAGGCAAAAAGTCCTACAGCGAAATTCTCAAGATGAAAACTCCAGAGGCAAAAAATTCTACAGTCAAAAAATCCTACAGCAAAGATTCCCAAGATGAAAAACTCCAGAGACAAAAAGTTCTATGGCAAAAAGTCCTACGGCAAAAATTCCCAAGATGAAAAACTCCAGGGGCAAAAAGTTCTACCAGTAGAAAATCCTACAACGAAAATTCTCAAGATGAAAACTCCAGAGGCAAAAAGTTCTGCGTCAAAAATTCCTAAGGTGAAAACTCCAGAGGTAAAAGTTCTACGGTAATAAGTTTATGGCAGAGAGTCGTAGGGCTAAAACTACAGTAGCAAAAGTCCAGCGGCAAATAGTCTTACGGCGAAAAGTCCTATGGTGAAAACTCCAACAGCAAAAAGTTCTACGGCAAAAAGTCCTACAAAACGAAAACTCCAGCGGCAAAAATTGCTAGAGCCACAAATGAGATAAACTTGTTTAAAAGCAAATGAACATCAAATGAAACATTTCCGTAGGTAACATAAAGTGCTTCAGCTGTCTACAAGTTCACGATTGATGAGGCATCGGAATCTTCTCTCATTCCAGAGAGGAGGAATCCTCTCCCATCCCAGAAAGTGGGAATCCTCTCTCTCATTTCAGAAATGGCCAATCTTCAAATGGCTTGAAACGAAATTGCCAGTCGAGAGGAAGGAAATTTCGAGGGGAGGAGGAAGAGGAGGAGGAGGAAGTTACGGGCGGGTGTGGGAGGGGGGTGGTGGTGTCAGGGAGACATGACAACAATGTATTTTTGAGCGATAAGAAGGGAAAAAAGAAAAAGAAAAAAGAAAAAGAAAAAGAAACTTGGTAATGAGCGGAAGTGAAGAAAGTAAATGGAGTTGGGAAGAGACCAGACATCATCAGCAGAGGATTACCGGTTAATGGTCTCAAAAACCCAAAAGGAAAAGATTCGGGTCAGTTGCCTCGGAAAAGAATTGGATGGATTGCACAGTTTCAACTCTTGTTTCTATTAGCAATTCTTTGGTGAATGACGAATGTTCTTTTACTGTAAAAGAAGCAGCATAAAAGGCCCATAAAAACACTATTTGAACGGTTGCAACAGAGGAGATTGTTCCAAGAAAATACGGCACCGGACGTGTCGCCAGAGGGGAGTTAATGAGGCCAAGAATCACCAGGGAACAGTTTAATCTCCATCCTTCCTGGGTCACGGTCACCTGCTATCAACAGAGACTTCCTGCCGCTGCTACTACAAACATATACTTTGTATGTATGCTCTTGTAAGACAGCATCTGTCCATATTTTACCAGTGATCAAGGGCACAGTAGAAAGTACTCGAAATATATGGCTGCCACGTTCAAATACTGTTTTATGGCCCTTTTATCTTTATATTTATATATATATATATATATATATATCTATATATATATAATATATATATATATAGTATATATATATATATATATATATATATATATAGTGTATATATATGTATATATATATATATATATATATATATATATATATATATATATACAAATATATATTGGATGGCATAGTTTCTCTGTTATTTACCAATAAAAAGAATCTGATAAACGACGCGTGTTATTATTGCAACAGTAATTATGTATTCTATATATATATATATATATATATATATATATATATATCTATATATTATATTATATATATATATATTATATGTGTGTGTGTGTTATTATATATATATATATAATATATATATATATATATATATATAATATATATATATATATATATAATAAAGTTTTTAGAACATTGCAACCGTAATATTAAGAAATGTGTGTAAGACGAAACAATTGGCTATTTGTTTGCCTACCCATAACACAGTTCCCCAATGCGATCAGTGTTTCAGGCCTTTCATAATCGTGACCTTTGCCTCACGTCCGAATGACCCAGTTTTTGTTAGACAGACAATCAACACACACACGCACTCACAGCATCATCAAAGACGTTTTTGTTTTGGTTTCATGACCCAGGGGGCAAAATACGTCAGGACATCAATGAGGAGGCTTCCTATAACCTCACTTTCATATCTCCGCCATCAAAGGATCAAGAGGCGACTTTGCCTCCTCTGCTGAACAGCTGCATCCGAATTCTTTGAGCAAAAATGCTTCCCATCAAACCCAACTGACATTTAGCCTGAAATATGATTTTTCTTTTTTTTTTTTTTTTTTTTTGGTCACCGGTGACTGTCGGTGTTCTTGTTGTAAACAAAGTGAGTTGCATCACAGCTCCGATAGATGCTAGGTTCAATTATAGCCAAGGCTGATTCACACTTTCAAAACATTTGTTTTTTTGTTCTTGTTCGTTGACAGCCGACGGCTGTGTTCATAGAAGCAATGTCACGTGTAAACCTATGGATATCTAACCCTCTATGAATTATGCACTATATTACTCTTACTTTTTTCATTCATTTGTATGGACAAGATATTTTAGGCAGATGTCTTGACGCGGAAAATCTTGGATTATGGTCACCCCTCATGATAATGTTTCTACAGCCTGTGGATTTACAATTTGTCAAACCGTTTTAAAAAATATTAAAGGAAATAAATTCAGGTTTTATGCAACTTAATTATGAATATCTTAATACCACAGCGTAAAATGTGTATGATAATGACAGCATTGCATATATAACTAGTATGAAATAATTAAACAGGCCCATAAGATGAACTATATACCCTCAGAGACTAAAGAGATATTCGACTTGAGCTTCTTAGTTCCAGAGGTCCTATATCTTCCTGAGGAAGTCGTGTAACTGAAACTTCAAAATGTCAAGCGAAGAGGCACTGCATCACTACCCCAATATTCATCTCCTTGCATTTTGTTACATTTTATCTGTTAATTAACTTATGAATAGTTCATTTTCTGAATAATAATAATAATAATAATAATAATAATAATAATAATAATAATATAATAATAACAATAATAATAATAATAATAATAATAATAATAATAATAATAATAATGATAATAAATACATTCGAGGATGTTACTGTACAATAGTAGGACAAGTTCCCGGCATCATTTTGTTGTGATTCCTTAAAGAAATTCTTGGTGTGTTTCTGTGTTTTATTTTCATTATTGGATATACAATAACTATAGTGTACCATGGGTTCTTAAACAGGGTGTACCCATACCCAAACTCATGCTGGGGGTATGGGATTTGATCTCATGGATTATATATATTTGGTTTTAATATGTCAATGCAGACATGGGTACTTTTGTAAATACATACTATATAAAACTATAAACGCTTTTTGATTTCTTGAGTGTTCTGTTCATAGCAATTCATACTTAACGTATTTATTGAACTAAGTATATTAAGTTATATTGTCAACAAAGAGGACTTAAGTGGACTTAAAGCAAAGCGGGTATGGAACCATATTTGGCAATTCAATGGGGTTGTGGCGTCATCAAAAGGTTAGGAACCTTTGGCGTACACAAATACATTGAATACTACAAAATTCATTGTATGTGTTTCCCCCTTGCAAACTCTTCATTTTTTATTAATTCTTCCTGTAGATATTTAGAACAGTTGAAAGGAACCATTACATGACATTTCTTTATCAAGGTTCAGGAACTATCAATTAATACCACTGTTACTGCTTTCAATTATATAGAAACTGTAATAAAAATGTTTAGGTAGCTATACCAATAATTCCTGGCACCAATTTCAACAATGCTTTATCACCCTAATTTGCAAAAGGAGTTTTATGGAGCAGACAACAGACAGTATGCACAAATCACTGGCATTATGCACTATCGGCATGCAAATTGCATAGTCATTTCCTTGAGCAGCTCCTCATGGGGGAAAAGGTTGCTAGTACGGAAGCTTGGGCATGAGATATTACCATCGGTGTGTGTTGAGTGTGTGTATACTAGCACACACACACACCCATATATATATATATATATATATATATATATATATATATATATATATATATATATATATATATATGTCTGTGTACATATACTTATTATTATCAATTCTGGCTATTTAACGCAATATAAAGTCCACGCGTTTTCATTAACTAATTTTTATGATATAGAGCGATGTTAAAACTCACACAACACACATATTGGAGGGGAAATTCTAGTGACAATGTTCTCTTGACAAGGCCAAAATTCCCTTTACACAACACACCCCGTCCCCCACCCCACCATTTTGACGTGATAAATTTTCTTAAAAAAAACTTACATCCCGCATTAAAAGAGCTCTTGGCTTTGATGCATAAAAAAAAAAAAAAACTTTCAACTTTAGTGGAGCGTTGAGCCAAAGCATTGATCGTTGCTTATTGGTGAGACTCGAACTCGTTCTT
>NC_087216.1:63902217-63903460 GCF_015104395.2 Macrobrachium nipponense
TGGTCTGAATGTATTGTTAATGGAGGAATAATTACCAGAACAAGTTCGTTTTTAGTTTTCTAAAAAGACAACTATTGTGCTGGCTATGATTGTCCGTCTGCACTTTTTTATGTCCGCCCTCAGATCTTAAAAAAACAAAACTACCGAGGCTAGAGGTCTGCAAATTGTTAGGTTTTATTCATCCACCCTCCAATCATCAGACATGCAAAATTGCAGCCCTCTAGCCTCCAACTTTTTATTTATTTCAGCTTAAAGTTAACCGTAATCGTGCTTCTGGCAAACGCAACATCACAGGCCACCAAGGCCGGATGAGTGTTTCATGGGGCATGCGGGTCATACAGCATTATACCAAGACCACCGAAAGATAGATCTATTTCGGTGGCCTTGATTATAAGCTGAACAGAAAACTTCCTTATTTGCCACCATTCCTTTTATTCTTATTAGTATCAGAAAGGTTTCTCTTTATACTTGATGTGAGAAATTAGTGAAAAGGTATCATATGGACAAGTGCAAACCTGATGAATTCTTAGATATTACTCGTTGTATTATATTATCATTATAATAGAAGATTTTCAAGGAATGAGAACAGCTAAATTTCTTTCGAATTCGTCTCAGATTCTGGAGGAAATCGGCTCAATCTATTTTTCACAGCCTTACATTTCTAACTGTGGCTCTAATTAAAATCTTACACACACACACACACACACACACACACACACAAACACTCACACACACATATGCAAATGCCCCGAAGGAAAGTGAAAGAGCGAAGTGGAGGTAGGCCATATGTTTTACTGTCCATTACTCAGCAGACTGCTAAATAAAGGACAGTAAGTCGAAAGGCCTAGTGCCACTCCGCTGTTTCACTTTCCTTCGTGACATTTGCCTTATTTATATGTATATATATATATATATATATATATTATATATATATATATATATATATATATATATATATATATATAATATATATATATATATATATATATCTATATATATATATATATATAATAAATGTGTGTGTTAATTCGATTTAGTAACTTATCAAAAGTAATATTTTCAGAAGACTGGTTTCATTGAGTTATAATTGCAATAACATTTTCCTTAGGTGTTATTCCATAATTTAAAAAAAAATGGTTGGTTTTTTTCTACGAGCAAAAATAGTTGTAGCTACGATACGTTTTACCCCGAATTAAATTCAGAGGTTATGAAATAATAAATTTTATTTTCTCAATAACACAGG
>NC_087216.1:63903960-63913960 GCF_015104395.2 Macrobrachium nipponense
TGAGTAGGCCTTAAATTATATATATATATATATATATATATATATATATATATAATATATATATATATATATATATATATATATATATATATATATATATATATATATATATATATATATATATATATATATATATATATATATATATAAATGTAATAGCCATAATGCCCTGTATCTGTATCTGGTAAAAAATGATCAGTAGATTCTACATACACATATATACACACACACACACACTATATATAATATATATATATATATATATATATATATATATATATATATATATATATATATATATATATATATATATATATATATATATATATATATATATATATATATATATATATATATATATATATATATATATATATATATATATATATATATATATATATATATATATATATATATATATATATATATATATATATACTATATATATATATATATATATATATATATATATATATATATATATATATACTATATATATATATATATATATATATATATATATATATATATATATATATATATATATATATATAATATATATATATATATATATATATATATATATATATATATATATATATATATATATATATATATACTATATATATATATATATATATATATATATATATATATATATACTATATATATATATATATATATACTATACTATATTATATATATATATATATATATATATATATATATATATATATATATATATATATATATATAATATATATATATATACTATATATATATATATATATATATATATATATATATATATATATATATATATATCCATCTAATAGATAGTAGATTTATAGATAGATAAACAGATAGATAGATAACTACTTTGCAACTGAATACCATTATTCAACCATAGTAAAACAAAAAGAAAAAACATGAAAACAGGCAACTATGCTGACAGAATCTATGAATGTTATTTTACATGAAAGGAAGAGATCCCTACAATACTATTTACTGAGCGTTCATTAAATTGGGCGGGAGAGGAGCTAGACCACATTACTTGTGATTTGCAACAAAATTGATTTTCAGGTTGAATCTCTTTCAGATGTCTCTCCCCTCTTAGTTCTCTACCACAGTACCCATAATGTGTTCGTCTACCAGAAGAATAATATCTCGGTTTTAATAACTGTATGAAGGATTGTGCATGCGGTGGTGAATGTACAGTATTGAGTTCTGAATGAGGGGATGAACGACAAGTAGTTTTAGCAATGTAACTGAATAATGAGCGTAACGCGTGTAGATTATTTTTATTTACGATATTCCTTTTATTTGACGACGGATAAATTCGTATATAATTGTTTCTCAAAATGTTATACATTCTATAAATAATAAATTAATGGAATACTCAGCGGTAGGGTGTCTAACAGCTGTAATTGACATTTATTCTGATCATTCAAAAAACATCTAGTTTATCTCTTTGCATGATATTAAAAGAAATTTGAAAATGAGTTCATAGATAAAATAAGGAAATATGAGTTTATACGAAAGAATTTTATCGGACAAACACACTAATATGACAATGCATAACACGAGGGAATCTGTATGCATAATGGGGAATAGGCTTCATAAATAAATATATGAAATGCGGTTTTTAAAAGAAATGATATTGAAATGCTGTCAAACGTATTTGCTACATGTTAAAAAGAACTACTGCATTTCTTAAGTAACTGTCTGAACTGATTACCTGGATGAAAAGATGGCTAATGAAGGTTGGAAGTCAATGAAAATGTAAGACTCAAGGCCCACGAAAAGTGGAGTCAGAAGGACATCTATTCAGTGAAAAAGGAGAAGAGGTGAAAGTCCTATTACGTTACGAGTAGGAACGAAATTGTAATAAGGTTTTGTTTCTTACCCTCTTTTGAAACTCCCCCCTGAAAAGGAATTACTTATTCTTAACAGGAGAAGACGGTAGATAGAAAAGGATTCTTTTCGATAATAATGCAAAGAAAGTTAACGAGGTTAATTTATGCTTAAAAAAAGACGACTACGCCGCATTTCCATGAAACCTGGAAATAGCTAATTGTTTGTCTTCTTCCCCTGAGAGAACTGAAGGACCTGACACAATCACCTTTATTCGTTTCAGAAGCCACGATATTAAAGTATGAAGTTTTCTTAGATAAATGATTGCATTGAATAACAAAGGTTTCATTCAATGTCATTATTTATCTCACAAGACTTCATTCTTCACTATCATGGCTTCTGTACCGTATAAGGATCATGACGTCCAGTTCTGCAGTTCTCTCAGGGTGGAAGAAGTTAAGCTTTTGGCCATTTCCAAGTTCCGTGGAAAAACGGCATAAGTTTCTTTCTCAATGTATACTAATCTTATGAACTTTCTTTGCATTATTATACAAAAGAATCCTTTTATACCCACAGACTTCTTCTACTGAAAATAAGTAATACTTTGTCAGGTCGAGTTTCAAAGGAGGGTAAGAAACAACTAGGCATGATCTGACCTCCAGCTTACTCGGATGCAAGCTAGATTTTCCCCTCACGCATAAGTTGTAAAAATTATATTCGTAATTAAAGGTAAATTAAAATGTGTTGCAATCTACGGTCAAATAGTCTTGTTTCACCAACGAAAATTTACATAAAAACGCTATATTCTATATAATAGAAATAATTTTTCTATACTGTTTAACCTGCAAAGAAATGAGGAAATGAAAAATATTGTCATACTATTCCAAATATTCCCCCAGTGACACTCAACCCAATTCCAAACCAAAACATTTGGAATCTTCAGATTACTCTTCTTCTTCTTCTCAACTTTCAAATGAACTAGCCCCAGAAAATATTCGCCTCAGTCGCAACTTCCAGGACTTGAAGCATTCTTTCCCTACCTGTGACACAAACACTCTGAACCCCTCCCCCACCTCGAGAATGTCACTTTCTCGTCAGGGCATCTGGTGGAAATACAATATCTCTGTCGGATGCGCTGCTCGCAAAGGGCCTCTGTCGGTGCAGAAGAGAGGCTCTGGAGATACCTATCTCGCGACACCTGTCTGTATCACGTTAGTCTGGGAAGTCGACATATTCTTTTTTTCATGTATTTTTTCCTTTAGTTTCTTTTTCTCTGTCGGAAAAAGTAGAAATCAAATCTTTGTGCATTTTGACTATTTTCTTTCTCGTACTCTCCCTGAAAGAAGAAGAAGAAGAAGAAGAAGAAGAAGAAGAAGAAGAAGAAGAAGAAGAAGTAAGGACAATGAGCTGGCGAACAAGAAGCAAGAAGAAAAATATAGGCTGAGTCAATTGGCCATGATCCAAGTTCACAACAACAACAACAACAACAATAATAATAATAATAATAATAATAATAATAATAATATCAGTGATGTACGTTGCCAACCAATAAACCAAGGAAGGACCATAACAGCCTTATATGTAATAATTATAAATGGGATGTGTATGAATAAGTACAAATGCACGTGAATTTGATTCCACTACACATTCAAAAGCACACAAGGGTGCGCGCATTGAAAGCGATCCAAATTACCTACATCAGTTGATGATCCTCTAATCTAAAGCCACCCTGAAACTGCATATGCATATGTGTATATATATGTACTACATGTGGATATATATTTACACCAGCGCCTACTATAAGCGCTAGTACATATTTGTATTCACATAATATATATATATATATATATATATATATATATATATATATATATATATATATATATATATATATATATATATATATATATTATATAAAATTAAATTTGGGAACCGTAATAAAATTAAAACCAATCAAAGAATAAAACCCTCTCTACTGTCAGGTATGAAAAATGTATACATAGGAAAATAACCGTAAATTGAGCTTCAACGCCCTCCCCCTCGCACCCCCCCCCCCACCCCAAAGAAATAGGAAAACAAACCTAAATAGGAAATTACCTATTGACGCTCCTGCTTGTCTCATATCTATTTTTTCACTGTCTGGCGATAATTCTTTCGAAAACCTGCCTGGTATAATCTATTTAGCTTTTTATCCTCCTATATTTGTCATTTCATTTTTCCTTTTATTTTACTACATCTTCTGGAACGTTTTGAACTTGATAAGACATCTATAAATTGTTTGGAAAAGAATTGGGAATGCAATGCGCTTATTTATTTTTTTTCATTCTTCACTTACCATTATTCTTCTCGAACAGTTTCCATATTTTAATTAACTTAATATTTTAAAAAACGAAGATACAATCTCCGTTAAAATAACGGACATTGTATCTACATTGTTCACTATTTTTTACGTAAACCTGGTTAATTTGCATCAACAATTACGAGGGTTTATGTAACAAGGTATAATCGTCATTTATTAATAATAAGCCTCATGAGTCTTCATGAACACCGATGACATGATTTGATATAACGGTGATGTTTCTGACATCACATGTGGAATATATATATATATATATATATATATATATATATATATATATATATATATATATATATATATATATATATATCACAGGATGGGCTCCAGTATTGACATTCGTCTCTTAATAGCAGATTTTCTCGTTGTGGAAGAAAAAAAATGCCATGGTTCTATTTCGTTCCTGCCGGCATCACTGATACATGGAGGAAATCTTGTTTTTTCTTTTATTCGTGAGGAGGCCGATGGGATGGGCAGCTCATGCTCCAGAGGAAAAATAAGTATGTTGGAAAATGAGTGGATGGGACATAACTGGTGAAGACCGACGGCTGCCGCCTGATCAGCAAGACTTTCCTTTTTGAGAAAACCTGACAGAAGCGATTTCAGAAGAGATGGTTTTCGATGAAAGAATGAAAGTTATTTTTCAGTGAATGGAAGCTTCGCCCTTAAAATGAAAGAAGTCTCTTTAATAATGAGAGTTCTATGTCGGAAAATGAAGTTTTTGACTTAATTTTAGTGGAATATTACCAAACTGTTAAACTGAATAAGTGCATAGTATATCTGTAAAAAAAATCCGCTACTTCATTAGCTCATTCATGGAGTAAAAACACCGCTAAACCTTGATACATATAAAGTCAAGAGTAATGATATGACTTTCATTTATATTCATTATAAGTTCGATGATCCTAACAAAAGAAGGCGAATTAACACCAAACTGATTCTTAGATCTTCATTAACTTAATTTCAAAACGGGATCATTTTTTTTAGCCAATATATTATCGGATAACTGATCTGCACTTTCTTATTTCCCTTTACCTTCTGTTACCTCTTTCGAATGAGCCCCATAATTGTCTTTGGAAGCTTTTTGAATTTCAGGTCAGTGGCTCCTTTGGGGGGCTTTTTCCATATGAATAGGGTTCTTCATCTTCCGGATACTTAAAATAATTATTAGTATTTATGTGTTATAAGCACATTCGTTTTTTGAGATCTGTATCTGTAACTCAAATCATTTGCCGTCCGTAATTTCACATGCAGAGTAAAACGCTTTTTATTTTTCAGTCCACAAAAGGTAACAGAATGCTTTTCAATCTCAAGACCACCTTAGGACAAGCAACCCTCGGCAAGAACAGATCCCTCGACTCTCAGCTGTTTATGGCCTGAAGGCGTCCAATTCTCTTTCATTCTTGTCCTCACACTGACCAGAATTAACATATACAGTTTAATCTAGATTTTACTTTCTTTTCTTTAATCCACAACTTTTGGCAAGAACAGACAACGTACACCCGCCCCAACCCCACCCAATCGACGGCTCTGCATCACTCGACGTCAACTGAGGTGACTTTCGCTCTTCCCAAATCGATTCGAGTCTTCCGCCTTCCATTACTCTTCGGTCTCGTCTCTCAACTCAGGCTGACCAGATTAACTTTGGGTTGGGAAGGTTCCTAATTTCAGAAGTCCGCCTGCCCCCCCCCAACCCCCTATCTCTCTCTCTCTCTCTGTAAGTGTGTAATAATATATATATATATATATATATATAATATATATATATATATATATATATATATATTTATTTATATTTATATACATACATACATACTTCTGATCTTTGCAAGTTTTTTTAGAACAAAACTACGAGAACTAAGAAATACTCCATTGCTTTTTAGCTGCAAAGGTCCCAGAACTACTACCCGCGATTCCTACATTACACAAAACCGAAATGTTTCCTTTTTTTGAGTGAGGCTGAAACTCAGAATAAGCATTCAATTTGTTTATATATATATATATATATATATATATATATATATATATATATATATATATATATATATATATATAAATTTAAGATATGTTATGATGCCACCCAGACATCACCTCTTTACTTATCAAACGTCTGCTGGGAAATGTGCACCAAGGTCGAACGTTCCCAGTCTGAAAATCTTTCAGAAGTGATTGGAGGACTTTGTAAAATCATTTGACTGTGTAATCAATAGCTTGCGGTTATCCTGAACACTACTGGTGATGCAGAAGATATCTGCATGAGAGTCTAGTACAGCTGCGTGAAATATGAATCCAGCCTTTCATTCTTTTAATTTTAAAGGAATCAAATTCAAGCTTATGTTCATTTCATACTAAAACCCTTATGGTTTAATATTATTTCTTTCTATTTAACACTAATAATAATAAAAAATAATATTAATACTAATAATAATAACAGTAATAACTGATATGTATCAAGAGCTAAAAATAGAAATAAGAGGGATATGTACCCATAATCCTAGGGACACTGGAAATACTAGATGCCGAACTAGCTCCAGGACTCGTGCAGAAGAGTGTGCTACTAGATACATCGCACACAGTGAGAAGACTGATGGACTCCTAAGGAGGAAGGATGCAACCCGGAACCCCACACTTATGAACCACCCAGTCGAATAGGACTAATAATAATAATAAAGTTTGTAGCATTTCACAGACTTAAGTGAAGAGAAATTAATTATTCAATCCTATTTCAATTCGTTTCTCCACAAAAATAGTATCTCGATCTTCCAATTAGAAAAGGGAATGGTTTTCTTCCTTCAATTCATATAAAAAAAAAGCTAAAATACTCAACCAAAGTTATGCCTCCCTATAGAACTTTACTTTTACACCTACTCACTTTCACTTTTTCTTTCTTTCGGAAATATCTTCTCCAGACATTATTTTTTCTTAGAATAAAACAGAGGCTCATCAGAGTTTTCTGGAATTCGTGACTTTTCTCATCAGGGTCACTTATCTACAGAATGACATAAACCATAAATAGAATCAGTAAGAAAACTATACTGACTGACTACATCTAAAAGTTCTGAAACAGCTATAATTGACAACACTTTAAGATACATAATAATACAAAGTAAAAAAGGACCATAAAAACCTAAGTTGACTGCAAATGAAAACTGACCAAAGAGTACTAATGAGTAAGCAATAAGAGATTAGTGCGTACAAAGCTGAAATCGTCAAATAAAATCACTGAGCGGCAAGACAGTGAGAGAAAAAAAACTTTAATATTGTTAAAAAAAACTAATGATAATGTAGTACATAATATTGGAGAACTTAGTAACTGTTCACGTCGAAGTTACATGACAACTGGGCGCGTTAGAAGACTGCAAATGAAGGAGGGTGAACTGGTGAGAGAGAGAGAGAGAGAGAGAGAGAGAGAGAGAGAGAGAGAGAGAATAAAAACAAGAAAACTATGCAATGAACAATGGAACTCACATGGTTTGGCTATTGAGGGTTTGAGTCTATTGTTTAATATGAAGGAAGTTTAAAAAGGGAAGCGAATGGCTGTTTTTTGTTTGTCCGAGTATTTGAAAACCACTGTATTGTATGTGGTGGTGGCAGGATGTGGCCTGGAGTCTAATGGCACCATTTTCCTTTTTCTTAATTGAAGGCGAGCCTCTACGATGGCTAGAACCCCTGTAAGAGTCGATGAGCAAGGTATCTGATTTCTCGGAATGAGGATTCGATTCCCGTTGCCGGACATCTGAATTACTTCATATTTATTGCATTTGGATCCAAGGCCTTGTAGTAACAACCGTATTAATAAAAAGTGTGAACAATTCGAGATGCTTACATGGCGCTATGGCTAACACAATATACATTTATATTTATATATATACATAAATATATATACACACACACACACATATATATATATATATATATATATATATATATATATATATATATATATATATATATATAATTATATAATTCTCAGTGCCCCGATATATTTATGCATAAACAGGAATGGAGGTCAAAGATAACAGTAATTAATTATCATTCACATGCCATTTAAATTTTTTGAAAGGACTCTTAACATCTAGTAATGTAACAATATAACTTTTGATTTACAAGGTTAAAATCCCGCTTTTTTTAAAAACATTCAATACTTATTCTGACCGAAAATTGGGAAATAGCCATCTCAACTCCGGGAACTTGAGATCCTTCCGAGACAGGCGGAACGCTGTTGGTTGAACTGTCGACAGCAGATAGGAACTCTAGATACATTTTTTCTAGCGTTCCTCTCTCTCTCTCTCTCTCTCTCTCTCTCTCTCTCCGCCTTTCTTAAAAATCAAAGAAAAACATTTTTTCAAACGCCAGCCTTAATAACCTCTCTCTCTCTCTCTCTCTCTCTCTCTCTCTCTCTCTCTCCATGACTGTTATTATGTAATCTGGTAATAAAATTATATTATATTCATTTTTATTGCTTGTAACATGTAGCCACATTCAAACCAAATTAAAAATCATAATACTAAATATCAAAACACACACACACACAGATATACAGCGTGTTTGTGTGCGTGTGTGTGTGTAAGTACAGGTGTGACTGAAATGCTTGCATTTCCCAGCTCATTTAATTTAGCGTGCAATGACAACAATCTTTCTTGAGTAGAAACAAAAACCTCACGTCCCACAAAACCGACAGCTAACGTACTTTTCTTGTGCAAGTAAACAATGAACAGACACTGGGGGGGTCCTACATAATATAGAAGAGTCATTACCGATGATGATCGCTGTTTTAGTTTTTCTGTGGGAAATGAAATGATGGTAAACATGAAGAAGAGAGATTTGTCATTGCTGAAGACGATTATTCCGAATGAGGGAAAACACAAGTGATGGAGAATAAGAAGACAAAAGGATTAGAAATAGATAAGCGCTGTTTTTAAAATTAAATTACTGAGAGAGAAGAGAGAGAGAGAGAGAGAGAGAGAGAGAGAGAGAGACGAGAGAAGAGAGAGAGAGAGAGAGAGAGAGAATTTTCCAGTTTCAATTCAACATTTATGAATTCATTTTGATGTTACGAATTGACTTCGAAGAAGTAAAAAAATAAAAACAAGAAACTGACGTTATTAAATGAGAGAGAGAGAGAGAGAGAGAGAGAGAGAGAGAGAGAGATTTTCTAATCTCAGTTAAACAATTATACATGAAAGCTTTATGGTGAAGAACTGACTTGGAAGAAGTAATGAGACAAGTGACTTAGATGAGAGAGAGACAGACAGACAGACAGACAGAGACAGAGAGAGAGAGAGCTTATAGACTAACAATCACTTTTAAAAAGGTCAGTAAGAATAATGTGGGTGTTTATTCATCCCTTCCTTATCCCAAGCTAGACAGACGAAAGAGAAAGAGAAAGAAGAAAACTAAGCATAAAGTTAAATAAAAAAACTTATGGGAGAATTCTTTGGCAAAGGATTAATATGCAGACGATTAGACGAATGAAGAGGCAAATAATAAATGATGACAATGTAAAAGTATGAGAAAAAAAAAGAATATATGGAATTTATACGACATAACTAGCGCGCTCACTGTAAGCAGTAGTGGTATATGTTTTCATCCTTTGGTCTTCACGTCGGAAGTCAGTATTTTATTATTATTATTATTATTATTATTATTATTATTATTATTATTATTATTCAGAAGATGATGAACCTTATCCATATGGAACAAGACCACAGGGGTCATAGACTTGAAATTCAAACTTCCAAATAATATTAAGGTGTTCCTTAGAAAGTAGTAAGAGAAGGTAAAGGGAAA
>NC_087216.1:63918960-63924043 GCF_015104395.2 Macrobrachium nipponense
TAATTTTCTTCTCTTGGTCATTATATATATATAATATATATATATATATAATTATATATATATAATATATATATATATAATATATAATAGAAATAAATGGAATACACAAGATACAATTCGAAGTTAAAGTTAGGGATAAAATTAAATGAGCAAGAAACATAAAAGAGAAGTAAGCAAATACACTGGATACGTTTGTTCTTCTTAGGCTACTTAATTAATATCTTTCAGTGCTTGTTATATCAAAGGTACGGATGTTTTATCCAACTTGAAATATAGAAGTTAAATTGTTACATAACCCAGATAATTATTCTAGAGCGCCAGCTCTCTGCTCTGGTAACCCTTAAGTACTCTTGGGTTTTGAATTAATATTATTTTCAGAGGACCTTAAAAATAATTCTCCATGGTCATATTAAATTTAAGTTACGATCAAACAACCTATTCTGCGTAAATTTCAAAATTTCATTATTGTACAAATTAACTTGCCATAACTAAGCTCACCTTAAAGGACGATGTAATTAGGATCGTGAGTAAATGAAGAGATTAGATTCCATTCCACGTGAATCAAAAGAGATTAGAATCCATTTCAGGTAATTTGGCTACATTTCTGTCATAACTCTCACGTTTATGGGCATGAGTATTACAAAGGAATAAGTATAAAGTTAATTCAATGAGCATTTTTGTCTTGTCTCAATGCATTTATTTATTTGCAATTGCGTAGATCTATGATTAACCATATTTAATTGGGTATAGTAATTGCTTTCAATGTTGCGAACAGTCTATTGATCCAAAGCTAATTTAGAGTTTTTCTATATGTTTCATTTCGTCTATCACTCTGGAGAACTGCATTGAAAGAAAAAAAAACAGAAGGTATCATGAAACTGAGGAGAAAAAACCAACGATATCCTTTTCCCAAGATGCAGAAAGCATAAAATTAGGCTGATATAGAAATTTAGGAAACAACAGAGGGTAGGGGACGTAAGAATTCCAAAGCTATGTAGCAGAAGGAAAAGTGAGTATTAAGACCAAACACCCCCAAAGACTTTCGTTTCATTGTCTGTAGATAAATACATCGAAAACTGTTTATGTCTCCATTGTTTGTTTGTCTGTATGGTACTTTTACGTTGCATGGAACCAGTGGTTATTCAGCAACGGGACCAACGGCTTCACGTGACTTCCGAACCACGTCAAGGAAGAACTTCTA
Organism: Macrobrachium nipponense; assembly: GCF_015104395.2. Lineage (NCBI taxonomy): Eukaryota > Metazoa > Arthropoda > Malacostraca > Decapoda > Palaemonidae > Macrobrachium > Macrobrachium nipponense. Next base: position 63,920,162 of record NC_087216.1, read on the forward strand.
TCACCAGAAGTACACATCTCTGATCCCTCAATGGAATGCCAGAGAATCGAGCTCACGGCCACCTAGGTGGCAGGCCAAGACCAAACCGGCCACGCCACTGAGGCGACTTTTAATGTTTGTTATTTCTGTTCCATCAAGACGTTCGTGATTATTACACATGTATACGCACACACACACACATACATACATATATATATATATATATATATATATATATAAATATATATATATATATATATATATATATATATATATATATATAAACCATTAGAATTCCGTTAGACAATGTCAAGAAGTTGGAGCATTTTCCATTCGACTTTCAAAAAAGCCGAATAACTCTTACGAATGAGACAACAACGGGTTCATCAACCGACCGAACTGTCGAGATACAGAACCAGGGTCCTGACTTCTCTCTGCTTTAAAAATGAATCTCGACTTCATGGAAGTTCTGCTCAAGCGTTCCTCTTACATACGACACGGATGCAAAACTGAGGTGCCCGCCCCAATTTTATTGTCCGTGAAGTATGTACTATATCCTCAGATTAGGGTGTTCCTACATGACGTTTTGCAATGCAGGCAATTTATTTCTTGCTGTGTTTCAGTCATGGTGGGCAAATATTCTGGGAGAACAAGTGCTCTCATTTTTCGAGGTCCAGCGATAAGGGACACTTCACGAATGTATGTAATTGAAATTTCTTATATATATATATATATATATATATATATATATATATAAACTATATATATACATATATATATATAATATATACATATACATATACATATACATATAATATATAATCCTGACAACCTTACGACAAACGATCCAACGGCCCTCCCTATTTAAATCTCACACAGCCAAGAGTGAACCTTAGGCTTATTCTCTTAGCTTCTCAGGACCTTTTTGTCTACAGAATGAATTATTGATGAGCGGGTGAGGAAAGGGAAGAGGAAATTGAGTGAATAATAGGAAAATGAAAGGAAGGTGCTTCTCACATGGTGGGTACAATTTCTTGCAGCTGCTGGAAGAAATCTCACCTTGCAAATTTGCATTACAGGGAATGAGATGACCTGTCCCAAACCCTACGTACTTCCTCACCTCTTCCCGCTCTTAATAATAGAGGTCAAAGCTCGTCTAATAGAAGTAGGACTATATTTTCTTTTCTCTCTCTCTCTCTCCCTCAAAGACAGGCTCAAGCCGGCAAATTTACTTCAATCACATGTCATTGTCTTCATGGAAGTCTCCATATTTTCTTTAATAAGTTACATGACCGGTACAGTTAAAATCCATCCCATATATTCAATCTTTGCCTTTAAGAAAATGAAACGAATAAACAAACGGAACTGGAATATCGAGGCCAGAGGAAGAGCCATTACTGGAGCGCCACCTTTTGTAGGAACCAGCCACAACTTTCCAATAATTCGATTTTAAGTGCAATCTGAAGGACCAAAATTATCTGTGAAATGGATTTGTAGAAGCCAAGTTCGAACTTCAGATACGTTCAGTATTTTCAGGACTGTTTGCCTTGAACGTTTCGTAATATGTATTCTTGATTAGTTTATTTATCATAACGAGTAGCTTTTTCCTGATCTTGGGAGACTTTGATTTTAACAAAAAAAATTTTAATTATTATTATCATCATCGTCAACTCACATCCAATACACGTTAATATTATTTATGTATCAATGCATAGTTTAGTTAAAGGAGTCATGATCCGACCTCCAGCTTACTCAGGAAGCGTGAAAGATTTCCGCATCACACATAAGTTGTCAACATAATATTCCTAACGTTTAACGTAAATTAAAACGTGCTAAAATCTACGGTCAAAATGATCATGGTTTCACCAATCAAAATAAGATATATTCTATCAGAAATATTTTTTTGCACTGTTTAACATGCACCTTATTTTTTTTACATTTTCATTCTAATAAATAAATCGTAAATATCCCATGGTAAAATTTTTGTACCTTTAATTCAATGCGAAACATCTTTTTCAGACCTGTTTAGTCTCTTCCACAGACCTTTCCTAACCCCCCCCCCCCCTCATAAAAAAAAACCAACAAAGTAGTTTGTAGGCTTACTCCCTGACAAAGCTTAATTCTGGAAAGGCTCTATATATACTAAATGCATACAAGTTTAAGCAAACACATTATTTTTTGTACAGAAATTGATCCGGAATATGATTTATAATTTTTTTTACCACAAGCGTTTGATTGGTATTATACAAATAATTTTAATTAGCGAATTTTTCGTAACTGAATCACGAATATACCAGATACTAACACCGAATAAATTTCGAGAGAATTCATCACCGCCATTGGAGACTGAATTGATTTCCTGAAACGAATTGAATCATCTTCTCTCGACCCAGAGGCAATTTCGGCCTCTTCATTAAAGGAGGCTGGAGGTGGTTCTTCTGTTGATCTTCGGAGGGAAAAGACATTGGCCAGAGTCTTCATTTTTTTTCTTTTTCCTTCTTTCCTACCAAATCTCTTTTTTTCATCCTTTCTAGCTTTTCCTTTTCAGATATTCCCGGCGTCTTTTCTACTTCTTGTTGAAGGTTACGCTTCGATAAGATGGATCTCTTATTTCTTATTCATTCTATAAACACTTTCACACTCACACACACACACACGATTTTATACTAGCGGATACGTACGCAAATATACGTACATTATATGTGTGTGTGTATATATATATAGTATATATATATATACACACATATATATATATATATATATATATAATATATATATATATATATATATATATATATATATTATATATATATATTAAGAAAATTCCACTTCAGTTAACATATGTGGAATTATACTTACGAGGGGAACAACGCACAATTGCCGATCCATTACGGAGAGAGAGAGAGAGAGAGAGTCACAAGTGGGTAGTCGTCTGAAAAAGGAAAAAAGAAAAATAGAAGCATAATCGGGTAAACGGAGAGCAAAGAGGGAAGACATCCTGAGAGAGGAAGCCACAACAAAAATGCCGGTGGGTGTGTGTGTGTTTGTGTGTGTTGGGGGTTGGGCGTGAGGGTTCATTCGACCTAGGAAGGGTTAGGGACAGGGTGTGGGGCAGCACACCGGCATACAATAAGGGCTAACTAAAATACATTTTTTTAACCCAATGTCCTAAGACAAAAGTTTCAAAACAAATAAATACATGAGTGATGACGTCATAAAGCCTGCAAATCACTAACCATACAACATAAGGCTGTTCAATAACTTTATTTATATTTAGGAGATCTCTCATAATAACTCTCAGATATGTATATATATATATATATATATATATATATATATATATATATATATATATATATATATATATATATATATATATATATATATATATGTGTGTGTGTGTGTGTGTGTGTGTGTGTGTTATGGAACCCCTTTTTGGGTTATGGTGCAGGCTTTTAGTGCACACCTCAACGTACACAAGTGATGACAAAAAATACTGAGTAGATAATGGTCAGCGGAAGCAAACAAAGAGAAAACTCAAAAATATTTATCAAACAAAAAAGCACTTAAATGAACCTTGTTGATCAAAGGACATATACAAGTCCTTTAGAATCCCGTGGGATTTCCTAGCATCTAAATAATCTAAGCCCTAAGTCAGAAATAATATTAAGGAGAAACATCAATATGAATAATCAAAAATGTACCAAACGTTAGCTGGCCAGACCAAAACCAAAATAAATATATATCCTATTACTATAAAAGGAGGAAAGAAGGTAAAGAACAACAGAAAGGAAAAAACACTTAATCTCCTACCTTTACATTACAAACTAAAGCAAATTATTAAATACCAAAGCCCAGTCGACCATAATGACCCATAGGGTCTTGAGAACCACAAAAATTATA
>NC_087216.1:63924543-63927043 GCF_015104395.2 Macrobrachium nipponense
TATGGTCCACTCACGTTGGACACTGTGGGGTTTCTTACTTCTTCTGCCTATGACACTGGGTTTGGCCTCTCTGTTTGTGTATTGCTCATTTCCAGAAAATTTAACTTCTTCGCCACTTCTTCCATTCTCTCTCTTAAAATTTCATTTTCATTTCTGGCTATATATTCTTTAGTGGTTTTCCCTATCTGGCTACTTCTTTCAAGGTGTTGTGTGCTGTAACGCCTGAAGTGGCAGCCCATTTCGTTCCATAGACATGGTTCCCTATTTTCAAAAAACCTCCCACATATACTCACCCTCATCTCTGCCTGCTCCTTTATTCTGGCTCATAGTCAACGTGTGGCTCATTATGGGTACCTTTCCTTTCCATTGACTATAGCCCTGTTTTGGCTTATGACTCTGTGACTGTATTTACAATTTCTACCATATTTGTAGTGCCCCTTTGACCTACTTTTCCTAGTACTATAGTCCTATTCTGGCTAATGACTGTGACTATATTTACAGTTCCTGCCATATTTGCAATTACCCTCTTTGTAGAACTTACATACTGTCCTTTGGTTTACCTCTTCTCTGTCCTGACTGGTCTGGGATCTTTTATAGATTCTGCTTTTCCGCTTCCGCAGGTACTCACAAGACTCTCCTTTCTTGCTCTTTCCGGCTGTGGGTGGCGTCTCCGCCTCCTCTTCATTACTCTGTTTCTGGGCAAATTAAATTGACTTTATTCAGGGTAGAAAAAAAGGTAAAGGGAGATTCAGTCCCCTTTTTTCCCTATTTTGTCGGAATTTGTGCCACAGTTAAAAAAATTATTAATTTCGAAAATAGAATTCCAATTCGCTTCATCCTGCATAACAAGAGCTGGGATTAAAACCTGTCCTCCGAAACTTTGTATATCTCGTAAGTAAATATCTATAATTGTCAGTAATTTGAATGTTAACTTCAGCCATAGCTAGGTAATTATTGTCAACTATTGGCATAAGTAGCAGATTAAACATGAACTCCTGTAATAAGTAGAAGACTCAGTGTAAACATTCGTAATTCATAGTACATAATCATTAATTAAATAGATATAACGATTGAGACCCTGAAAATAGTTTCCAATGAAATTCATTCATAATAATCAAACAGAAATGGAAACTCGAAAACCAAAAATGTTTTTAAATTATGATTTTTCAAATTCCATGTGACATCAAATTCTGCATCTGTTGATTCACCGTCGTTTCATGACTTATTTGACCAATTCGGCGTCGTGGTTTGGCCATAGGCCGAATTAAAATTCTTCCCTTTTCCTTTTCCCAAATCAAAGTTTATATAAATTCCAGAATTGACATCCCGTCCGCATTTCGAAATTCTCTCGTGTAGCCAAAGAGATGGCGGCATATATGCAAACATAAAATGCTCCTGTTTCGTCAAATGCAATACATATAATATGCAGTTTTTTTATCTGAGTAAACACGACGCGCTTTCGAGCTAAATTGAGTTGATTGGCTTAATTAATTTGCAGCGCAAATAAACACAACATAACGGAAGTGATGCTCGGTTTGAATAATGAATGGTTATATCCGTCTCTTGCTAAGCAGTGAACCCATATGATACGCGTTTCGTTTCTGTGTGTGGTGTATATATATATAATATATATATATATATATATATATATATATATATATATATATATATATATATATATATATATACATATATATATATATATATATATATATATATATATACATATATATACATATATATATATATATACATATATATATATATATATATATATATATATATATATATATATATATATATATCTATATATTATGAAAAAGCGGCGACTGAGAAAGAAAACCTGGAGATTTGTCAACAAATCTTTCTCATGGAAAACTCTGGAAATGTGAATTTCTAAAGTAAAATTTTTTTTTTTTTTTTTTTTTGTTTTTTTTTTTATTTTATTTTTTTTTTTTTTTTTAAATCTCACCTTTATCTGAATTTATTTTGGAGAGTCGGTGAACACAAGGTGAAAATAAAGAAAGATTTATCGAGCGCTGAGACGTTTCCCGCGCGAATGAAGGAATAACAAGTTCATGGAAGCGAAGAGGACTGATTTTCCCGCCACGACAGAAATCCTGTCGCGCCAAAAGTGGATTCGGAAGGAGGCGACATTTGCCCCAGGAGGGGACTGAGGAAGACGCCGCCTGACATTCAGCCGGTAATTAATAACATCAGTGTTATTATTGCACTTCGGTTCCGATTCTCTTTGGCGCGTCGGTGTAGTTTCTCTTACTCGGGGAGTAAAGGTCTATGGAAAAGCCTAGAAATGTCTGAAAAAGGTGTTTCGCGTTGAGTTAAAGATACAGGAATTTTAGGATAGGAAGTTTATGATTTATTTATTAGAAAGAAAATGTAGAAAATAACTAATTCGCATGTTAACCAGTACAGAACACTTAGTTCTAAGAAAAATAGCGTATTTTAATTTTCGTTGGTGAAATAATTCGCTATGTGACTG
>NC_087216.1:63934543-63947043 GCF_015104395.2 Macrobrachium nipponense
AAACTGGAACGTCATCTGTCTCTCCCATAGAACTCTGCTGACGCCACCTCCATATTTTCGATCGAAATCATCTCTCTTCGATCATTAGCTGCTACTCGACCGATCAACCGACTAGAGTGGAGTCTCCTCCTCCACAGGCTATTTAATAGGGGCTCTCGACGGAAGTGTCCGACCCCGAATGGGAAACATGTCAGTGAAATTTCGATTCAATGGTAGAAAATAATCTTTTGTGGAAGTTTTGTATTATGTGGATTTTCCAGATTTTATCGGTTATTTCCAAAATCTAATTTATACAACTTCTGGAAATGTTGTTCATGTTAAGTTTTATTAAGCCGGGGTGGAATTGTCTTCAAGATTTACCTTATGATTGGAAACATTTTTGGAATTTTAGGAAATCTGAATTCAAACGGGGAGTCCAGTATTGCTAATGGACATTTTCACTAATGCGGTTAGTCAGCAAAGAAAAATTACAAATGTCGCTGGTATTACAAATGGTTAATATTCACAGGCATTATTAAGCGACCTATGGAACCTTCACTCGGGAGTATTACAACACGAGTGATTCTTGCTGTGATAATAATGACGATATTTAACATAACCATAACGTGTTACTTAAGACTCTCACCAGTTAGTTGAATAACGCTGATGATCAGCATTTCATTTGGATGATTACAATAACAACGGAGATCCTCGTTAGTGCTATTGGTAGGTGCAGATAGAATACTAGTGGGTAAAATTCACTTAAATTCCTGTGATGGTAATTAATGGGAATTTTCATAGTAGATTATTATATACAACAACTAGGAATTTTCATGGAAGGTATTATACGAAACTAGGAATTCGATGGGGAATGTTATTCTCAACTGGGAATTAGCGTGGAAATATCTGCTACCGCGAATATTCATGGAAATTATGATTTTTATTTTATTCTTTTTTTTTTTACTAAAGCATTATGCGTTGGTGGAAATTACTCTGCTGTGTACCCTACGTAGCACGGAATTTTCAGGTCAGTTACTTTGGGCAACAGTGGAGTGTTCTTTGAGAACAGCGTATCAAAAGTATTATTCCGTATAAGATTTTTTTTTTCCTGAAGGGGAGAGTTCGCGAAGACAAAACAACTTGGAGGGGCCTTTTCCATAGTGATTAATTATGGATACAAACCTTAGCAGTTCATGTGATGAAGTCTCACGTTCGTGCGAAGGAGACATTCCAGGCCCTTTCCGTTTGGCTGACGCCTTTCCAGACATATGTCCAATAATCTAGAACACAGAGCAACTAGTAGCGCTGTTATTTACGCATAAAATCCTGAAATAAACAACTGTGTTCACCTTTACGCGTCATATGAGAAAACAGGAAAGGGAAATGATACCGTTTCCCCGGATTTGTCACCTGCGATGAAATTGATCACTTCCAATAATCCCTCATAAACCCCGTAAGTGGTGGCAAAGCCTGGAATTTCCCGGCAGTAAAATGCTGACTAATGACGGAGAGATGGAAACTCGGCTGTTGCCATGAGCCTCCAGACACTTGGGCCAACGACACGAAAGGACAGTTTGGCGAACAGCTTCAGGCATTGAAATCTTCATACAATAACCAGATATGGGAATAGAATGAGTCATAGTTTTCTAAGTTTAAGTCGGGAAATGTGCTGCGGTTTCTTCCTCCGGGCCAACAAAGCTTTCCTCGTATTTTGATTATGAAGGGAAAATGGCCTTAGCGCATTATCTCACTTGATGAATGGCGAATTCTATTCAGGAAGGTTCGTAAACCTTTGCTGTCTTGTAACGATTTAAACAGGAATCATCTGCATGTGCTAAGACTCAAGTGAAATCGAACAGATTCCCGAAAGCTCTCTCTTGAGACTTATTTATAGATAAATATATGCACCCATACATAACTGTGGATTATTTTCTCCACGAAGCTTGATAGTATTACCTGAAAGCGATTATCTGCACGGACAATAATTTCCTCTATTGGAAGAGGGGTTGGCACAGGTCACCGTTCTACCACCGGACAGGTAATGAGGACAGAAAGAGAAAGGCGACTTGAGTAGCCCACTTTTCCTTGCGATCTCGCGTTCCAGTTGGGGTCATTAGAGGAGGGACAAAGGGTCCAGAAGCGACACAGACGGAAATGTCATTTGCATCCCTCTAGACAATGATACGCAGGATGGAGGAGGGGAAGAAGAAAAAAACCCAAGTCGCGTTTTTCTCTCTTCACAGAATGGAGGAGAGAGATCCTAGGGAATAAAAGAGGGCAGAGGAATAGAAGGGAAGGGAGGGAATGATGATGATAATATAACCTTGCTATAAAGGAAGGAACCAAGGGCTCCATTGTCTCTCGGGAGATGTACTGGAATATGGCAGAGAGATTTTCACTTTCAGGCGCTTCGCTTCTTCTCTGCTTCCATTCGTGGAGTGAGGGAGAGATTTTTCTCTTGAAAGGATTATTCAGACACTGTTCTTGGCTCAAGGTCGAGAATATTGCTTCAAGTTTACTTCTGTGAATATTAAGCCTGATACTCCCACTGCCAAGACCAGCTGCTCCTTTTAATCTACCCTTCGTGTCTTGGCTATAAATGCCGCGGCTCTAGGAAACAAAATTAAGAGGAAATAGTTTTATATAAACAAAGAAAAAAATGTAAGAATGAAATGTTACCGTAATCTGTTCTTCTTTTTTAACTTGACTTATTTCCTTCTGTTACATCAATACGAATCCTGGGGTAATTCATGTCATTCTACAGAGATTCACATTGGTCTTACTCAGTATAGAACATTTTTCAGTGACAGATTTAAATAATAATAATGTGAAATATTTTGAATAATAAGTTACACTAACAATTGCAAATCCACTTTCACAATCACTTTCCCTAGTTTGTTTACAGCTTTTTTTGCTGTCATCATATTCACTTCCCCCTGATATCTCACCTTCATTTTCTTAGTTCTTTATGCTTCACTTTCTCAGATTATTTAAAGTTTCACTTCATGTTATTCACTTCCTCTTCGTATTTCACTTTCACCCTCATTCACTTCTGTGACTTGACTTTTCACTTTCACGTTATTCGCAGCCTTTGTGTGCTTTACTTTCACCCTCTTCAAGGCCGTTGGGTGTTGTTCCTCTTTCACCTCCGTCTTCATCTCTGCCTTCAGGTGCTAACTTTCACCTTGATTTTTCTCTTTGACATTTTTACTCTCTTCTTCACATTATTACCTAAATATTTTCACGTTCACCTTCATATTCACCTCCTTTCCCTGCATCACTTTCACTTTCATTCTTTCAACTTCCTAAATATTTTCACTTTCACCTTCACCATGTGCATGGCCTTTGGGGCTCCACTTTCACCTTAGCCTAATTCAGTGTTTTTCTTTCACTTTCACCTTTCCCTTATTCACTTATCTGCAAGTTTCACTTTCACTTTCCCCTTATTCCCTTCATTTGGAAGCTTCTGTTTCACCTTCCTCTCATCCTTTGCGTGTTTCCCTTTGTCACTTTCTTTTCATTTTCGTCCTCACCTTCTTCAATACCTTTTTGGTGTTAACTACTCACCGCGTAGGTATTTTACTTTCACCTCCTAAATATTCACTTCCATTGTCTGCTTCACTTTCGCATTTATTTAATTCTTCACCTCCTTCTCTTTGCTTTTCCTTTCACCTCCCTTGCTTTGGGTATTTCGCTTTATACTGAAACTTTTCTCTCTCCTTATACTACAAAATGCCTTTGTGTTGCAAAACCCGTTCAACTCCCAGATTTGAAATCGGTATATATATATATATATATATATATATATATATATATATATATATATATATATATATATATGTATAATATATATATATATATATATATATATATATATATATATATATATATATATATATACTTTTAGGTCATAGTTTTCTCTTATACAGTTCTCGTTAATAGCAACTGCTTTAGTGGCATCAGTAAGTCTCTTGCAGATATCTTCATACCGACGGAGTTTTTTTCGATTCTCGTTCGTCAGTTAACGGTGAAAAATACGCAGACTTCCTTCTTCCATTTATTGAATTTCGTCGCGACGGCTGTTCCTCCTTATGGCTATCAAGCGACTACTGACTCACAATCTGGCCTTTCGCTCTATTTATATCATCGTGTGGGAAGAATGACTTTGAAGTGTGGGTACTGGTTGGTCAGGATCAACAGTCTAACCATTTCAGTGCGTTGTTTTTGGGCAAGGTACCTTGGTTTTGGGTACAAAGGACATGAAAACGTGTACCACAACAAAAGGGAAAGTTTAAGCATGTGGTTAAATCTATGTTCAAGATTTATTATACCGTGTGGTAGTGTGTCCATAAGTGTGTTGAACATTTAGTGTAATATTACATGTTGGTTTGCAAATACAGAAATACCAAATTATAATATTTTATAGCGTCTGTAGAATTACAAATAAACAAATGTCTGTGTATAGTACATAAATGTGTATAATGTTAAATTTGCGTGTATGTGTGCATCCAAGTGTTTGAGCTGATCAACGGCTGGAGATTCGTGGTGGGCGGGGACTCGCCGAATTGAGCAAGCATGTTACTCGGCCTTCGTTGGGCGCTCTAGTGTCCTCTGAGGGGCGCGATGTGTCCGGTGGTTTGGGGCATGCTGTCTGGTCCCGGTTGGCTCGCGCATTCCCTCTACTGGAGGGGAGTATATGGCCCGATTCTTGTTCGAATATTCAGGGTCAGTTTCTGGATAGCGATGCTCAGATGCTTACCGCTTAGGCCATCAAGAGGCGGCCACAGTTATCTTCTCTGTGCACAACCTGGGTGCCTCCTTCTGTCAGCTCTTGTAAAGATGGCTTCCTGTCGTGAACATCTATATAATATTGATGAATGGCCCCTTGATTTTTGTGAGCCAGCAGACGTCTCCGAAGGGAAGTTGTAGTAGTGTGCCCGATGTAGTTTTGGCTGAGAGATTGACACATCTCCTCTGGACAAGTGAATTTGTAAACTACGTTGTGCACATTTCCTGCTGTTCTTCGTTATTAGAGCTGCTACAAGGTTAGGCTTACTATCAATTCTGAGGCTTATTTTATGGTATATATATATATATATATATATTATATATATATATATATATATATATATATATATATATAATACCACAAAATAAGCCCTCAGAATTGATAGTAAGCCTAACCTTACATATATATATATATATATAATATATATATAATATATGTATTATATATGTATATGGGATAATATATAGTATATGTGTATATATATAACTATATATGTGTATATATATACTATATATATATATATATATATATATCATATACTATATATATATATATATGTATATATATACATATATATAGTTATATATATATATATATATATATATATATATATATATATATATATATATATATATATATATATATATATATGGACATATAAGTGAATTTTATCATATCACCACCGTGATTCATATACAAGTATTAAGCTACAAATGTCCTTTAAGATCTAATTCGCTCTACCTCGGAAATCATATATTTACATATATGTTAACAGAGGGGGAATTTTTAGTTGATGTAATAAATACGGTTGCCATATATGAAAATATATTATTTCGAGGTAGGTCGGATTGGATATTAAAGGGTGCATTTGTAGCTTAATCACTTCCGCATACAATTAAAAAAGAATAGGAAAATTTCATTCAACGCAGTCTACCTGTCACTGGCATGTCGGTCGATCTCTGTTACAGTACTCCACCAAAACGGAATAATTATCCCAGAATTGCTTTCTCAAGAAGAGGAGATATTTCTCAAGCAGAAACTGTAGAATCCAAAGCCTGTTTCAACTACTGTTTTTAGTTTCATTTTGGATTGAATTCAACATCCTGCAAAATTATAATGATTGATATTATTCAAAGAAAACTTATAATCACTTGAGTCGATAATGACTGTTTAATTTTGTTATTTAGAATATATTTTAAATAACAAAATCAAACAGACATACTAATGTGGATTTGCTTTCCCATTGTTGTTATTATTATTCACCAGATGAACCCTATTCATATAGAACAAGCCCACCAAAGGAACCATTAACTTGAAATTCAAGGTTCCAAAGAATGTCGGTTTCAACCTCCCACTGCAGCGGTAGCTGGTCATGTTACAGAACCAGTGATTTTTTTTTTCTCTCGGTCGCCCTGGGGCAGGCGCGAGCTGGCGACATCTGAGCGGCAAGCCACACTCCTATCTACCGAAACCTAATATTTGACATAAAAATGCTTTATTAGGTAAGCCATTTAAATTTCATCTCCCTTGGTGTCTCTGATGCAACTGTAACTTAGAGAAAATTCCGCATATATAATCCATATATATATATCATATTATACACACTGTATTGCAATATATAATATATATTATAATATATATATATATATATATATATATATATATATATATATATATATATATATTTATATATATATATTATACACACATGTATGCATGTATGTATATGGATTATACATTTGAAATAGGGAATTTTCTCTAATATAGAGTTGCATCAAAGAGACGCCGAGGAAGAGAGAAAAATTGAGGTAATGAATAAACAGTCAACTCACAATCAAAGGGAATTCTGTTTCCAAAAATGAAAACAATCCATTTATGCGTCTCCCTTTGGAGGAAGTTCAAAACGAGTCATTATATTTTTCCAATTTTTTTTAAGCATTTGTTTTGATTTTGATTTTATTTTATTGCCAGATGAAAGACAAACGTAATCACCTTCGTAATCAGAAATTGCTCTCTCGAAAATACCATATAATATTTTTCTGACTGATTTAAAGTCATAATTTTTTTTTAATAAAATAGTTTTGCTGGATTTCGGGAAACCATTTTGTTTTACATGGATTGTTAGTAATTTCATTTCATGTTTGTACATAGTATCGCAATACTATCATGTAGCTTTGATATATTGATATATTCTTTTTATTGTTGAAAGGCCGTTCAAATATAGTTGCATTGTGCATACCTTTTGACAAATCTGTGTGTGTATATATATATATATATATATATATATTATATATAATATATATAATATATAATATAATATATATATTTCATTTACAGAAATTTAGGAAATTGTCTCCATGTGCTTATATAATTTTCATATATTACACATGTATGATATATATATAATATATATATATATATATATATATATATATATAATGTACATATACATGTGTATAGATGTGTGTTTGAGTGACTAAAGAATTATAAAAAGCCAGACAATACAGTTTTAGAGGAACGGAATTCAGACAAGAAAAAATATTTTATCCATAATTTATCCACTATTAATGTTAAGTGTTCCTACATGAAGCTTACACATAAAATTAAGCCACCTACATTATTCATCCACTGCACGGTTTTGAAGGCTCAGCTTTTGATAACGAAGGTAATTACGGTTTTCTTTCATCCGGGAATAAAATAAAATGAAAAAAAAGCTTATAAGAGTGGAAAAATATAATGACTCGTTTTGAACTTCCTCCAAAAGGAAAAATATAAATGGATTGTTTCCATTTCTCGAAACAGAATTCCCTTTGATTGCGAGTTGTGGCACCGACCAATCGAGGTGGGGTATAGAGTGCTCTGATTGTGCTGTATAGTGACCTCTTCTTTTGTCACTCCAGCGGTGCCCTGCGAAGGTTGCATACCGTGTGCAACACCGTTCTGAATTATTTCAAGTATTTTGCTTATCAATATCATAAGCCTCTCTCTCTCTCTCTCTCTCTCTCTCTCTCTCTCTCTCTCTCTCTCTCTCTCTCTCTCTCCTGTGCCAAACACGTTCGTTCATACATGCCATTCTGAATTGATGGATTTTGCCAATTACTGCCCTATTTTTTCAAAAGGACTCTCTCTCTCTCTCTCTACTCTCTCTCTCTCCTCTCTCTCTCGTCTCCTCTCATCTCTCTCTTCTCTCTCTCGTCTCTCCACTGTTCTCCTGCCTGCAAAGTAAATAGAGTGAGTGGCCTTTAACTAATTACCGACTTTTGCAGTCCTGCAGTCTGTTCTCTATAGAACAGTGACTGTTGTCAATTCCAGGCAGTGAAATACGTTGCTTCGCTTCAGGTACCCAACTGTATACCAGTCAGGTGTTGCAAGCAGATACCTCTCATTCTATAGTGCCCAAGAGACTCTGGGGGAATCGTAGGAGAATGATTCATAAAACCAATGATCGGATGACTATTAGTGCCAGAAGAAAAGAGGGTAATGCTTATATCTCATTTAGAGGCTTCGCACGTCAACAAAAATGGCTCTTAAGAAGTCTCTCGGTAAATATGAATTCTGACTGCATATGGAAACGGTCGAGGCACAAAGGCCTTATTTAGATACTGCAGCACCTAGACTCTGAATGTCTTTTTGTGGCAGATGCGATGTTTATTCCACTCCTCCAATTATGGAGCCGTTCAGTAGAACCGACAAATAATACAGAACGTGGATTGTCTGATGAGCGTAATTGGGACAGGGGTTTAATGGTACATTATCCCCATTTCAGTTATTTTACACATTATCCCCATTTCAGTTATTTGAGATAATATCCTCATTCCAGTTATTTGACACATTATCCCCATTTCAGCGATCTCGTTTCAATTATCAGACTCATTATCCTCTTTTTAATTGTTTATTCAGCTGACATATAATACAGTTCAGATCCCAAAGAAACCTTATTTACAAAATGGTTGAAAGGAAAATGAAGAATGAAAAGGGGAAATAACAATCAAATACGATGTTATATAAAGATGTAAGTATTATAGATTCAAATTATTTTAGTAAGTTGTTGCCGTTGTGATAGTCACAGTAGATAATCAGAATATATGCGACTATCGTAGGAGGACCTGGGTGGGTCACCATAATAACCAAATGAACGTGATATCAGTGAACAGTTAATAAAGGGTTAATAAAATCGTTTATCAAATAAAGAGCAGTTTCCAGAGCTGTCATAAAGGCTCAAGCCACTCCTTGTGAACTAGGGGTCTGACACCGGTGGCACTCCATTGATAGTCCTGGCTCCCGAAGGAGGAGCCAAGTCCCTTGATTCAAGACGGGTTTGAGGTTCCCACGGACTGAGGATATTTCTCAGGTGCTCTCTTAGACTTATTCGGGTTCATTCTAGGTTCTCTGAAAGGTCACCGGTGGTTTAAGACTATCATCAGTCTTGTCTAGTGTTACGATGGCGGATTCTCCTTGGTCTGCATGTTGCAAACATTAGGGATCCTTCGCTAGTATCTGGGGTTTGTCATTAAACCACTGTTCACTCGTCCCCTTTTCCTACCAGATACTCAAGTTGGTGGTCTCGCATAAAGGAATCATTCATAGTTTCGTTGATCACATCATCTCTGTTTCTCTCACGTCTGGGATTATTCATTAGGGCGCTGAAGACACCTTCTTTTCCATATGAGGCTCTCAACATAGGTCTAGTACGACATCTGAGAATCCTTTCAGAGTTCGCTTTATCGCTCTTTCGCTGCAGGTCCCTATTCGTTTATTTGACTCGGTTTATAATTTCTTTATACATGTAATTATGTATGTGTGTGTAAGTTTGTATTCTTATTGTATTGACTTAAATTTAAAATTTCATCAAAATCGGTCAAGAAAGGGGGATTTTAGAACAAACATACGAAATCACATGCGATACAGAACCGTTATCTTCGTGTGGAATGTAACACTGTATTTAATTCATATAGTATTCATAAAAAGAGCGATGCATTAAAGTATGAAGCGTTTGCTTGCAACATATAAAAAAAGAGCTGTGAGGTATATAGAAAAATGCTTCAGCACGCCAAAGGCAAGCAAGCAAGCACAGCACAAAAGTTCTATTTTTTTAAAATATGACATTTGAATTCCCAGATCGGCAAACCGTGAACAGAACACTATGAAAATGGCTGGTGCTTCGAATCCTCTTATGAGTCAAGTTTTAAACTACATTTTTTTTCCTTTTACAATTTAGTATTCAGTTTATTTTCGCCTGTTTCTTTTGCATCTGTTTCAAGTGTGGAGAAATGTTAGCGAAAATCTCTTGACATTTTGGTTATTAAAGGTTAATGGGTTTGTTTGCAACTGTGGCACTTTTTTATATAAATATGTACACGCAGATGTATTAGTTTATATATATATATATATATATAATATATATATATATATATATATATAGATATATATATATATATATATATATATTCTAATAAAAGGAGCCCATAAAAACACCAAAATGTAGAGAGAAAAAGTACTATATTTCAGAGACTGCTGTCTCTCTCTTCAGGTATGAATGAGAAAAGTTTACAGAAAAAGGTGTATTTATACCAAGAGATTCGTCCACAAGTAAAGCCAATTTAGGTCACCCCCGCTGATAATCTTCCTTTAATCTTCTTAAGCGTTGGTTGAATGAACACTGCGTCGACGATGTCCGATGTCCAATTCCCTTTTGAGATGTTCATTACCTGCTTCTCTTTTATTAAGGCCGATTCCATCATTTGACTCTTGTACCGGCAGTTGCTGCTATAAATTACACGTGACATATTCCAGTTTATTCTATGGTTATGTTCATTTATATGGTTGAAAATAGCCGAGTTCTGTTGTCCATACCTAACTGACCGTTTGTGTTGTATTATCTCTGGGGAAGTGATTTACCTGTAAATCCGATGTAAGATTGGTCACAGTCCTGGCATGGGATCTCATATACCCCAGAGTCTTTGGGCGATGTCTTTTGTTGGACGTTAATTCAGGGGATTTGGCTAAGGTATTTGGGTAGGTAAATGCAAAAGGGTTGGATTTCCCAAGGTGTGAGTTACTCTCTTAATCGTCTCCAGGTGGGGAATTTTTATTTTATTGTTGGTGTGTCCTCTGGTCTTGTCTTTAGGGGGTCGGTAGAAAATTACGTTTGCTTTTTGAAGTTGCTTTCTCAATTATATGGTCAGGATACTTTAAAGATGAAAGTTGCTTGTGAATTAGTTCAAATTCTTTTTCCAGGAAATCTGGGGAACAAATTCGTAAGGCTCTTAAGAATAGGTTGCTAGCTACACCTATCTTGATAGTATTGTCATGATAGCTAAAGTAAGTGAATATATGAAAGAGTGAGACGTTGGTTTTCTGTATATGGTAAATTTGTATTCTGTCGTGTCTCTGATTATTAAAACATCAAGAAAAGGAATTTTTGTTGTCTGTTTTCCCATTCAACTTTAAATTTGATGCTGGGCCACTAATGCGTTTTAATTTTGAGAGGAATTCATTAAAATTACCCCACTTATTATCCCAAAATGTTGGTATGTCATCCACGTATCTCATCCACAGCATGTTTTTGGGTTTTATTGCATTTATTACTGTAGTTTTCAAAGTATTCCATGTACAGATTGGCTAAAAATAGGACTTAAAGGACTACCCATACTACACCCTAAGTTTTTGCTTGTAGAATGATTCCCCGAATGAAATACGTTATTAGATGCACATAATTCAACTAACTTTATTATTTTGTCAAGTGCCAAAGGGAAATGATCTGAATAGGGGGATAATTTTTCCCTTAAAAACTGAAGAACGTCCTGTACTGGTACTTTTGTGAATAGGGAGTCTACGTCAAGGCTTAAAAGTTTTATGTTGTGAAGTGGTATGTCTGCTCTGAATTTGTGACAAAAGTCTTCCGAATGTTTGATGTGACTGGGAGAAAAGTGCCTAAAAAAGGAGAAAGGAGGCCAGCTAACCATTTAGAAATTTTGTAATTGAAAGCTCCGGCGCATGAAACGATGGGTCTGAATGGAGATTGTCTTTGTGAGTTTTGGGAAGACCATAAAAGTAGGGTAATTTAGGATTAATTACTTTAAATTTCTCTAATAGTTCAATACTCTTTTTGTCTTGCAATTAATCTTACTTTCCGAAAAATTCTGTGGGAACGTTCTGGAGGGGATTTTTCGTCAGTTTTTTCGTAAGTATTTGTGTCGCTAAGGAGCTGGTTGATTTTGTCGAGGTAGAAGTCTTTGTCCATTATTACAATTTTGCCGTCTTTGTCGGATCTACTTATTATAACATCTAACTTTTTTAGCGAGTGGATGGCTATCATGAATCTGCGGGAAACAGGATATTTCTTATGAAGGTCAGTTAAAGCATTTAGTAACACTCCTTTTAAACATATCTCTTCACGGCTGTAGTTTTTGTCAGATATGAAATTTATCAAAAGCCCTATGAAGTCTAGGTTGTTTTTTTTGCGGTCTGGCATAAGGCAAAGGATAAGCCTAAATTTAAAACTAAATGTTGATTTACAGTAAGGGGGTGTTGGATAAGTTAAAACTTTGTCTTGTTGTTCAAGATTATTCCGTGCGCTATTATCTATTAGGTTATTTAACTTGCGTAAAAGTCTGTTGGAATGAGTCCGCTATTATAGGCAGCAATGTCGGAACAGAATGAAATCAGATACTGTATACGTGGTCCGTAGTGAGGAGGCGAAGATTAGATTGAGTTCCATATATCACTCTGC
>NC_087216.1:63949543-63954543 GCF_015104395.2 Macrobrachium nipponense
ATATATATATATATATAATATGTGTGTGTGTATGTATGTGTAATAATCACGAACGTCTTGATGGAACAGAAATAACAAACATTAAAAGTCGCCTCAGTGGCGTGGCCAGTTTGGTCTTGGCCTGCCACCTCGGCGGCCGCGAGTTAGATTCTCGGGCATTCCATTGAGGGGTCAGAGATGTGTACTTCTGGTGATAAAAGTTCATCCTCGACGTGGTTCGGAAGTCACGTGAAGCCGTTGGTCCCGTTGCTGAATAACCATTGGTTCCATGCAACGTAAAAACACCATACAGACAAATAAACAAACAATGGAGATATAAACAGTCTTCGATGTATTTATCTACAGACAATGAAACGAAAGTCTTTGGGGGTGTTTGGTCTTAATACTCTCTTTTCCTTCTGCTACATAGCTTTGGAATTCTTACATCCCCTACTCTCTGTTGTTTCATATCAGCCTAATTTTATGCTTTCTGCATCTTGGGAAAATGATATCGTTGGTTTTTTTCTCTTCTGTTATTTTTTTTTTCAATGCAGTTCTCCAGAGTGATAGACGAAATAAAACAGATAGAAAAACTCTAAATTAGCTTTAGATCACTTGACTGTTCGCAACATTGAAAGCAATTACAATACCAAATTAAATATGGTTAATCATAGATTACGCAATTGCAAATAAATAAATACATTTAGCCAACAAAAATGCTCATTAAATTAACTTTATACTGATTCTTTTGTAATACTCATGCTCATAAACGTGAGAGTTATGACAGAAATGTAGCCAAATTACCTGAAATGGATTCTAGTCTCTTTTGATTCACTTGGAATGGAACCTAATCTCTTCATTTACTCACGATCCTAATTACATCGTCCTTTAAGGTGAGAGAGTGTGTTTTTAAGCATTAACGTCGTAGATTTTAGTAAGTCCTTAGTCATGGTAAGTTAATTTGTACAATAATAAAATTTTGAAATTTACGCAGCAGAATAGGTTGTTTGATCGTAACTTATATTTAATATGACCATGGAGAATTATTTTTAAGGTCCTCTGGCGCTGTAGAATGATTATCTGGGTTATGTAACAATTTAACTTCTATATTTCAAGTTGGAAAAAACATCCGTACCTTTGATATAACAAGCACTGAAAGATATTAATTAAGTAGCCTAAAGAAGAACAAACGTATCCAGTGTATCTGCTTACTTCTCTTTTATGTTTCTTGCTTATTTAATTTTATCCCTAACTTTAACTTGGAATTATATCTTGTGTAAATTAAAAGAACACCAACTAAACGCAAGTACCATTTCCAGTAGAGGAAGGAAGACGAGTGACTAAAAAACAAAAACAAAACACGAAGGCATCTCTGTTGTTTACGCCAGGTACAGAGGGGTGGAGGCAGTTTGGTTGTTCAGTTTTGGAACAATCGTCTTTATAAAGAGCGATTCGAAGACCGCTAGCTGCTGCGGAGAAGACGCTTTTGAAAGGATCTTAAAGTTTTTATATTCAATATTGACTCTGCATTTCTTTGTGTGGTCACGGATGCTGGAAAATTCAGGAGATGATAATTTGACTCCAGTGCGGAAACTCACCCCCCTATGGCAATCTATTCGGACCTTAAGAAGTCTTCTTGAGGCTCCGATATATTTTCCTAGATCACATCTAGGACAAGTATATAAATAGACAATATTAGATGCCATGAGAGGGTTTAGCTTGTCTTTATATTAAAAATTGATCCAATTGTCAATGGGTTTGTCGGGATCAGCTGACATTTTATGGCCGGACAGTAAGTTCTAATAATCTGTTGCATTTTGACATAGAATTTCGAATTGATTAAAAATGGAACACTGGCATAGAACGGCATCTTAGGTACAGTTTGAATAGCATTGCTAGGTAAAAGTTTCATATTCATAAATTTGTGAAGGCATTTATAAAATAAACTACTGGGATAGCAGTTTATCAGTAAATATTTCTTTAAAAGGTGACCTCATTGTGGAATTCAGACCATCCAGAAGAAAGAAAAAGACCCGTGGAAAAGAGTGAAAAGAGAGTTTATTTTAAAATTGAATTACAGAACTATAGAAATTTGTACCTAAACTGTGAACGTCTTCTTTCTGAAAATCGACGTGTAAAATC
Source organism: Macrobrachium nipponense (assembly GCF_015104395.2). Classification (NCBI taxonomy): domain Eukaryota; kingdom Metazoa; phylum Arthropoda; class Malacostraca; order Decapoda; family Palaemonidae; genus Macrobrachium; species Macrobrachium nipponense. The sequence goes on from NC_087216.1 coordinate 63,951,665, forward strand.
CTGAATTATTACGAGACACTTCTGTATCCAAAAAGCAAAGTTTGTTATCTTTCTCGTAGTCAATTGTGAATTTTATATTCGGGTGGGCCAGATTAGCATTGTGTAAAAATAAGTCGGCTCTATATTTATCTTTAAATAAGATAAAAGTGTCGTCGACATAACGACAGTAAAATAACGGGTGATAAGCCAGAGGGCAGTTGTCCAGCAACCGCTCCTCTAACTCACACATAAAAATATTAGCCAGCACCGGGCCAAAGGGACTTCCATTGCCATGCCGTCAGCCTGCACATAAGCTTTACCATTAAAAATAAAGGCAGTGTCCTGCACCGCCAAGGTTAAAAGTTTCTTAAAATTGTCGTAATTAAAACCGTGAAATAGTGTGTCATTATCAGTAAAAATCTTATTTAAAATGATCTGTATAGTTTCTTCCACAGGAATATTTGTGAATAAAGCTTCAACATCGAGGCTTACCAATAACAGGTCTGAGTCCTGACATAAAATCCTTTCTTTAAACTCAAGCGAATTTTTCAAAGTATAGCTATTCGAAGAGAATGACACACTATTTCACGGTTTTAATTACGACAATTTTAAGAAACTTTTAACCTTGGCGGTGCAGGACACTGCCTTTATTTTCAATGGTAAAGCTTATGTGCAGGCTGACGGCATGGCAATGGGTATTGTGGACTCGTGATACGCAAAGCGCGTAGAAACATAGAAGAAAAAATTTAAATTTTAATATTAAGATGGTGGCCAGAATAAAAATGTACATATGTTAAATTATTTGTGGGTTTTCTATAAATACTGAATTTGCATTGGAAAGATACCTGGACCAAGAAATAGAATACATAAAAAAGATAGGAAACGATCTCTGCTACCCACCTCATTTAAATGATTTATGTTATCAAAAAGCTCATAAAAAGTTTTATAATGTTGCTATTAATGAAAAAGAAATCCCTAAAAATGTACTTAGCTTACCTTATTTTCGTGGATTTGAAACCATAAAATCAGTATTTAAATCATTTAATATTAATGTAGTGTTCTCTTATAACAATACCACTAAAGATATGCCAATCAAGAATAGTCCCGTAACAAATAACAACATATTTACAAAATTCCTTGTAAGATTGCCCATCGCTTTACGTTGTCAGTCTAGTAAAAATTTATGTGTTTCGGTTAACAAGCAGCATATGTATTCAGTTAGAACAGCCCAGACTTCAAATGCACTGTTTATCCATCTGAGTGAAAAATCTCATTGTAGTAATTGGGGTGATACCTCGGTTATTGCTAGATCTAATGATTATGTTTCAAGAAATTTACTGGAATCGGCAATTATACAAATCACTAATAAAAGCAACCTAAATCTTAGTCTGGGAATGTACCATTTGGACCCATATATTTGTAAGAAGTTTATGAAGGACCTCAAAATAATGACAACTAATAATTAGTCCCACATGTATAGTTATTATTCTCTCTCTCTCTCTCTCTCTCTCTCTCTCTCTCTCTCTCTCTCTCTCTGGTTCGATATTTTCTCTCCCTCTTTCTCTTGCTCGATATATATATTTATTTTTTTTTATTTATGTTTTTTTTTCGTCTTTTCATTAATAATAATTTTTGTTGGGAAAATTTTTGTAAAAAATTCATGATATTAAATCGTATAGTTCCCGTGTTGTTTTCAAAATGTACTGATTTTCTGGAAGAATCACTCGTTTACCGCGGGTATCCTTCAAGGTGTGGCTAGCCTATGATTCCTCCTCCTCTCTGTAGAGTGAAATCGCCCTTATGGCTAATTTGGTAGTGTCAGTTTGTATATTAAGCCTTCTTTTGACTATGGTGTTCTTTGTAAAATCAGTATGCCTCAGTAAAGGGTCCGAACAGGACCGAAAGTACTCCGGCCAACTCGTTTTTTTTCATTTTTCCTTCGTGGCAAAAAAACCAAAAGCCCCCTTTATTTACTATATATATATATATATATATATATATATATATATATATATATATATATATATATGAATAGATAAAAACAGAACCGTGTCTCACCAAAGAGTTTTTCCCGAGGTGGTACAGTGTGGCCCAATGATAACTACTCGCCAAGAGTGTGAGCGAATTCCACAACCGGAAGTACCACGGGGGGAAATTCCAATTCGAATTTGAGTATGAGATTCATTCGGGTGGGTCAAGTTTCGGGTGCCTTCTGCTAAATAAAGGGAATTTTGTCTGCCAATCCCAATGACCAACCAAAAATGGCAGGGGGATTTTTCCTCAACGCTCTGTTCCCAAATAGACAATTTGGCTAGAGGTTTTCTGCAGTATTACATCCCAGATTTTTTTAAATACAGTTCATGAATATAAATGGGTCATTCATTATAGGAGGCTGATGCTTAGCATAATTTCTATGCATACCATTTGGAAGACGACGTTGATTCCAGGGAGGATTTTTTAATTAAGGAACTTCTTGATTATATATATTGGGAAGCTGTTCTATAAGGAATCATTACCATATTGGGAGCGATCTGTGTTAGGAGGAGAGCTGCTTCACTGTATTGTCTCATACATACATACTCACACACTCATAATATATATAAATATATATATATATATAATATATATATATGTATACAATATTATTTATTTTCTTCTAGATGGATATGCGACATATTATGTGTTTTTCGTGTGCTTGCAAACCCTGTATTGGAGTGTATTGAGAAAGTGTATTAAGAGGAATGTCGTGAAGCAGAACGTCTCGCGTCGAGAGAAACGTCAGGTGACACCTGGGTATTGCATTTCGTACCCGTGTCCTGAGGAGAACATTGCATCCCTCAAGCGCAATCTGCATCGTGTAAGTGCAGACCAATGCCTGAGGGGAGGGGATGGAGGTGGGA
>NC_087216.1:63962043-63964543 GCF_015104395.2 Macrobrachium nipponense
TGGGTCCTTCCTTTTCCGCACCCCCTTTGCATCAGTGAGTAACTTCCATCCCAGATTTAAAGGAAAATGAAAGAAAGAGAGAGAAAGAGGAAGGTGCTTCGAGGGAGAGGGAGGGAGTCAGTAATCACAAAACATGGAATGCCCAACGAGTCCAACCAGAGCTTTTTTGGATGGAATAACATAACATAGGCCCTGGCCCCATTCGCCTTTTCCTCTAGAAAATACATATCTATTTTGCATACGATTGCCTTTTCTCGGCTGTGAAGATAATGTGTATCCATGGCTGTGAGATGACCAGGAATGACTTGTAAGTCGGTGTCCAAGTCACTCCACACTTCAGTCAGGCCAAAACTTTGCCATGTCGTATTCAAGCAATAGTAAGTCATTGTTTCCTATCTATTATTTTGTCAGAGAGAGAGAGAGAGAGAGAGAGAGAAAGAGAGAGAGAGAGAGAGAGAGAGAGAGAGAGAGAGAGAGAGAGAGAGATCTTCCTATATACGATTGTTTATTTTCTCACTCGTCAAACTCACTCTGTTATGCTTTATTTCATATTTCCCTGCTCACCAATTTATTCTATGCCTACAATATTAAGAAATCAAGATATTTGTAGAAAGGAGAACTGCCTTCAGACATGTGTACCGAAACTGCCCCCTGGAGAGAATCGATGCGGCTTATTTGTGGATTTAAACGCGCGTGGAACTGTCTGAAATATTGGGAACAGCACCACAATGAGATGCCATGTTGATAAAAAATATGATTCCGTTTCTTGTTATCGCATAACAAAAAACTTTATCAATCTTGAACCTATGTAATTTATTTAGAATTCTGCGTAACGGAAAAGATTATATTTGATATCTGTAATGGGAGAAATGGTTTTATCTCTCTGTTGTTGTTATAAATTTGGCAGATATGCAGAGATTAAATACACACGTGTCAGAGAGCTCTGGTCATTTTGGAAATAGTATAGCAGACTGATGAAAAATGTAAAAGTGACGGTACAAGAAAGCCCATGTAATTAACCGATGAATACAGATATCCCTAATGATGGGGATTATAAAGGAACAGATGCACCTGGAATCCAACACAGTTGAAGAATGAGTAGACCTACAAAAACAAAGGTAAATCTTTGACAGGTTTTACAAAGGATTAATCCAACTGGCTCAGTCAATTTAGGGATCATACAGGGGAAGAGACTGACCACCGAAAATGACCTTGGAATGAATAAACCGATTACATATTCATAAAAGTACAACACTTAATGTATTCTCCTTTTTGGGAAACAATAAAAATTTCTCAAAATGAGCACTTTCAAAAACTACCAAACATACGAATATGTGAAAATATATTTAAGGTAAGTATTAGCAGTTAAATCAGTGATTTAATCTTTAAGGTCATTCCCGAATATTCTTCTAATGAGGTCCAGATAATACATGCTAGGGCTAAAGTTGAAACTGCAGCTGGAAGGAAGCTGTATAATTGAAGATTCTAAAAGATTTCGTGATTGCCTGATCGGAAGATTTCTCTTCAACAAATCTTTTAGAATCTGCTATTATACAGCTTGCTTCCAGCTGTAATTTCATCTTTAGCTCTGGCTTGTATGATTTGGACTCCTGCATTAGTAATATTATTCAAGAAACCACCCTGTGGTAGGGTGTAAGAATACTACCGCCGTAGGTCCTGCGTGTCGTAAAAGGCGACTAAAAGGACAGCTGCTGCCTTGCAATTGTGCTTTTTTTTAGTAAAAGACTAGGCCCACCGCCAATAACTGTGGAAACTGCTGCCTTGCAGTCTTACTGCTTAGTAAAAGGCTAGGCCCACTGCCTATAACTATGGAAACAGCTGCCTTGCAGGTGGACTTTTTAGTCAAATGCGAGGCTCACTGCTATAATAGTGGTTGATGACAACAAGGACATGTAGTCTTAAAAACCCCTTTGCCAAATAATAAATCATGCCGATGTTGTAAGGAAAGGCGCATCAGGCAACCGACCCCTTAGTGTAGGGGTAACGGTGGGAAAGAAGATGATTAGTAATATTATTCAAGAATGACCTTAAAGATCAAATCACTGACTTAATTACTAATTAGTTACCTTGTACTATTTTTATATGTATTCGTATCGTTAGCAGATTTTGAGTGTTCATTTTACAAAAATTGACTTCTTGCTTTCGAGCCAGTTTGGCTTAATCTTTGTTTTGGCATGTCCACTAATTCTTTAACTGTTGTGGATTCCATGGGCATATGTTCCTTACAATCCCCATCCTCTGGCATATCTGTATTCATCAGTTAATTACATAGGCTTTCTTGGAACCCCACTACTTTTTTTTTTTTTTTTTCATCATCTGCTAGTAAAGGACTGTGTGTCGAAAGCCTAGCTCCACTCCATCGTTAAACTTTTCCTTCGTGGCATTTGCCTTTATTTATACGTTCATCACGTTCCATATCTTCGTGAATCAGTTATATATATATATATATATATATATATATATATATATATATATATAT
>NC_087216.1:63972043-63974543 GCF_015104395.2 Macrobrachium nipponense
AAAGAGCATATCTACTTGATGCCTCCATGGCTGATAGATTCCGTGAGACACAAAGTAAAGGAAGATGTGACAGTTCGTCCCCAAGTAAACATCGTCTTCTATTATTATGTGTTTTTGCCATTTTCTGTTTAATAGGAGCAGGACTTTCCGGCTTTTGTGATAGAAAACATGAATGTCCTCCCTTTGCCCTTTATTATTATTATTATTATTATTATTATTATTATTAGTATTATTATTATTATTATTACTGCTCATATATATGCTTACGTATAATTATTATATATATATTATATATAATATATATATATACTATATTATATATATATTTATATATATATATATATTTTATTCCGGTTATTTGGTTTGTTTTGTATTTAACCCTTCCTTGTGAATGATTTTTTTAGATAGTTATTTTTAATGCAAATAGATTTATAACTTTATGAATAGTTCAATATTTTCTTTTTTTCAACGTCTCTCTTTATTAGGAGAGCTTCAAAACACAAAACATCCTTGATTCGTGACATTCAAAGCCTCCGCGAGCAATAAATAAAGTGCTTCACTGAGCAACAGATTGAAATCCAGCGCTGTCTAATCTGCACAGACAACGTCTGACGTCACAAACAATCAGCAGAGCTCAGATCCTTTTATCTGGCAGGAATCAACAGCACAGCTTCTTCAGCCTTTTAATGCAAATCGAGAACTGCAGGATTTCCACTCATGGGGAACTCCACCTCCTGGTTCATCAAGGCACTACAGCCGCCATGCAGTATGAATAAGCTGATTCTCTCTCTCTCTCTCTCTCTCTCTCTCTCTCTCTCTCTCTGAAATCAATTCGTCCCTAATTTGACGAAATGGGCTATAAGCCATTTTTCCCCGCTCTGAGAAATGGGCTTCTAAGATTTCGATATTATTCAGTTTTCTTATTAACTGATCTTTTTAGCCCCGTAGAGGTGTAGTGCCGTCAGTGTCTAATATGTATAATATACGGACATATATATATATATATATATATATATATATATATATATATATATATATATATATATATATGTATATATATATATATGTGTGTGTGTGTGTGTTTGTTTGTGTGTGTGTTTATTCATGCATTTTTCGTAGCCCGAAGATGATTGAATAAACACGCGAAAGTGCTTGGTACTGAACTTCTGCCTGTCATTTTGCTCTGAAGTCACGGTGCATCTACTATGACTTTTTCAGAATATATATAATAATATATATATATATATATATATATATATATATGTATATATATATATATATATATATATATATTATATATATATATATATATATGTGTGTGTGTGTTTGTGTGTGTGTTTATTATTATATATATATATATATATATACATATATACATAAAGTTTTTAGAACATTGCAACCGTAATATTAACAAATTTGTGTAAGCAGAAACAATTGTCTGTTTGTTTGCTTACCCACAATGCAGTTCTCCAGCACAATCAGCGTTTCAGGTATCTGTCACAATGGTGACCTTTGCCTCACGTCCGACTGACCCAGTTTACGGAAGACAAACAATCACATCACACACACGCACGCACTCACAGCATCATCAAAGGCCGTTTTTGTTTTTGTTTTATGACCTAGGGGAGCAAAACAGGTCCTAGGCGTCGATCCTATGGACATCAATTAGTGGCTTCCTATAACCTCACTTTCATATCTCCGCCATCAAAGGATCAAGAGGCGACTTTGCCTTCTCTGCTGAACAGCTGCATCCGGTCACTGGGCAAAAATGCTTCGCCTTCAAACCCAACTGACATTTAGCCCTGACATTTGACTATTTTTTATTTATTTATTTATTTATTTTTTATCGGTGACCTAATGTTCGTGTTGCAAACAAAGTGAGTTGCATCACAGCTCCGATAGATGAGAATTCAATTATAGCCAAGGCCGATTCACACTTTCAAAACCATTTGTCTTTTGTTCTTGTTCGTTGACAGCCGACGGCTGTGTTTATAGAAGCAATGACACGTGTGAACCTATGGATTATGCACTATATACTCTTACTGTTTCAATTATTTGTAAGGACAAGGTATTTGAGGCAGATGTCTTGACGCGGAAAATCTTGGATTATGGTCCCTTTATGATAATATTTGTGGTTTTATAATTCGTCAAACCGTTTTAAAAATATTAAAAGAAATAAATTCAGGTTTTATGAAATTAATGTTATTATATATCTTTAATACCACTGTGTATAATGTGTATGATAATGACAGCTTGTTATATAACTATTTCTGAATAATTATACAGGCCCATATGATGAACTATATTACACCTCACAGAGACTAAAGAGATATTCGGCTTTGAGCTTCTCAAGTTCCAGAGGTCATTTTTTCCTTCCTGAGGAAGTCGTGTAATTGGACCTTCAAAATTCCAGGCGAAGAGGCACTGCATCACTACGCTAACTAAACTGATCTCCTTGCATATTAATACATTTTACCCCACTAGTTAATCTATTAATTAA
>NC_087216.1:63979543-63987043 GCF_015104395.2 Macrobrachium nipponense
CAACCCCCTTCCCCCCCAAAAAAAAAAAAAAAAATCCTGCTCGAGAAATGCAGCTTTCTCTTTTCGTCTGGACAATAAATTTTCGAGCCAACTCATTTACAATGGAAATTCTTCCAAATTTACTTACACAGTCATCGGAAGTAAATTTACACTTATCTGTTTTTGTTTTCACTAAGTATCCAACCCAAAATAAACATTTTTTTAAATGCAATCCTCCCGTAAACATAACATTCGGTACACAAAATCTTTTCTTGTGACTTGGATTTTCCCAAAATTTAATTTCAAAGACAAACAATCATCATTTTTCAGTTTCACGGGCTTTGCCTTGAGAAGATAACAATAAACTTTATTTAGAATAATAAAGGTTATTGTTATATCTCCAGGCAAAGTTGCGATACCGGAGAAGAATAATGTTCATTTGTCTCTGAAATTAAAAATTTTGGGAAAATCCAAGTCACAAGAAAAAAAAATCTACACTCGAATATAATTATGTTTTACGGGAGGATTCCATTAATTTAAAAAAACATAGTTTATTCTGAGTTGGACAAGGCTTTTATCATGAAATACTGGTTACTTAGTTGAAAAACAGAAAAAAAGTCTTTGACATCAAAGGTTTTCTACGGCCAAATGTAAATTTGCTAATGATTACATGTGTAAATAGATTTAGAAGTAATTCATCCACAGTAACTCCGCTATAATTAAATGTTGATTGTTTCTTTCATGCACTTGAAAGCCTAAATTTAGGTAGTATTGTGAAAAAGGTGGAATAAAAATTGTTTAAAAAAGAATGAAAATTGTTTCAAGATTTCTTTTTAGCCATGCATTTTTTGCCAATATATGAGCTGCAGAATCCCCGCGAGGAAACTAGAGAGATTTCCTAGAAAAGAATGAAGCAGCCAAATCGGTCCTTTCCTCAGAGTCTCAGTAAAAAAGTGATGAACGTAAAGATGATGAAGATTACAAATTATAACAAAGGCAGATTGGAAATAATCTCAGTTCATTTGCGAAAAACAATGAGATATTTTGCACTGGTTGAAAATTTTAGACAGTGCATTTGATACATTATTATGAAGGGTATTAGTTTAGAATCACAAAAGTCCACGCACTATAACACTATATATATATATATATATATATAATATATATCTATATATATATATATATATATATATATATGTGTGTGTGTGTGTGTGTGTGTGTGTGTGTGTGTGTGCGTTCACAAATTCCATAGAGAAAAACAAATGTGTTTGATAAGGCCTACAGCTTCAGTCTGACGAAGAACGGATAAAATGAAAAAAAATCGTATCTTCCAATAACAACTTCCAGATAACCTTCAAGGTGATGATATTTTACAGACCAATGAAGAGAGAAATCCACTGCGCTGATAATCTCTGCTCTCCGAAGACAGCCGGAAGGAAGGAGGGAATCTCTCTCTCTCTCTCTCTCTCTCTCTCTCTCTCGTACTCTCTCTCTCTCTCTCTATAGTTCAGATCTGGAGGAAAGTGGGTAATGTGAGAAATGATATTATTATTATTATTATTATTATTATTATTATATTATTATTATTATTATTATTATTATATAAGACAACATATGTTCATGAAATCTTATTGATAAACTACCCTTCGGAAGAATATCTTTAAAACTGCAAGCATCAGGAAAGTACCATTTAACAACAAAATTAATTAAAAACGTTACCATTTCCTCATCATACAAACTCTGCTTCACGACTTCATTTCTTAACAACGATAATCTTCTGATAAAATATAACCATTAAGTTGATGTGTGCACATGTAAAGAAATTTTACTCTCACTGCCTAGGGAATTAAGGTGAAAATTCCGTTCGTTCGTGCGGACCAATTCCATCAGATCCAAGTCTAGGAATCTTCAAACTGAATTCTGATTCCTACCGATTTGTCGCTTTTTATTCGCCGAATTCCGCAGATCACAAGTTTTGACTTCATCTTTATATTTGTTGCAGGTTTTATCGACTATCTCCTGTTATATCTTTGGAACCAAATTCACCTGAACTTTTACACTTGATGATGGGATGATTCTACATTCTTTTCAAAGGCTCCACTACTTAGAAATTGGAACGGAATCTCAGTTTACTCTTTGACGAATATCGAAAGCTTTCGGAGGTTTTACATCGAAAGCTTTTGTGTCGTCTATTTTTTGCTCTGAGGGACGTCTTTTTTTTCTGAAGCTAAAATAATAATCTAATAATAATAATAATAATAATAATAATACTGCTGATCCAACGGAACAGATAATAAAACCAATCGTCGAGTTTAGTCGTTTGCATTACTTTATTATAAGCAGAATATTCAGCTGCCTCTGTTGTTGAAGGATTTGACACAATAGACCGTCTAAATCTGTGGTTGGCTACGAACGTGAGTGTGTGTGCATGAGAGAGAGAGAGAGAGAGGTGGGGTAGGATAAAAACAAAATGAAGCCAGATGAGAAAAAAGGGGGGTGGGGTCGGGGGAAAGGCGACAAAGCTACAGGACAGGACCTTTCGGTGAATGATGGGTTGTTTTGATGGCACCCCGAGTGGGGGAGGAGGATGCTATTAGAGGCTGGGCTGCATTGAGAGGAAAACTCAGAAAACGGAGAGAAGTAAGGAAGCAAGTAGAATGAGCTGCATCTTAAGGAAACACAAAGCAGACATGATACAGGACACAGAAGAAAACTAAATGACGAGGGAATCCGAATGTGTTTCGAAAAGGAGAGGGACTATATTAATGATGAAACTGTTGGGAACCTGGAGGACAATAATATGGAAAGTCAAGTTAAAGAAGTGGCGTCATGGCTGTTGGTTCCAGGTTCTTTGTATCCCCTCAAGGCCTGGTTACCCACGGCTTGTTTGTTTTGTTTGTTTGTATGGTGTTTTGACGTTGCATAGAACCAATGGCTATTCAGCAACGGGACCAACAGCTTTACGTGACTTCCGAACCACGTCGAGAGTGAACTTCTATCACCAGAAATACACATTTCTAACCCCTCATTGGAATGCCCGAGAATCAAACTCGAGGCCACCGAGGTGGCAGGCCAAGACCATGCCGATCACGCCATGAGGCGCTACTACCACCCACGTTAGTCCCCAACTGTAACCAAGTACTGGAACCTTCCCTGAATTAGAACGCTAAAGACTTATTGAAACATTAAGGGAAATTTCTAACTTCTCTTCACATTTATTCAGGGTGATTTCTTCAAAGAACAACATGATTACATAATCGATATGAAAACCCACTGCTGGCCTCTGCCTCTGAAAGACCTGTAACCTATGGCCTTCCCCCCACACCCCTCTTTTTTTTTGTTTTTTTTTTCAGAAGAGGTGCGTTGCTTCTTCTGGCAATGATGGCAATTATTATCGATGGTTCTTTGAACGGGAAAAATTCCACTGAGTCATAATCATCGCATTTTCGACATTTTTCTCTTACGAATGCTAAATTCGAATAAAATTGCAGACTTTTCCTATAATTGTAGTTATAATTATGAATGGAAAAGGTAGTATACATCAAAATACAACCTTTAGTTTATTCTAAAGCGATAATTAATGTCAAAACTTTTACAAACCATCAGTGCAAAGGTAGAAATCACTAAAATTGGAATCTTAATTACAATCTGAAGTCTGGAATCAAATGCACAATGGAGCCGTTCCAGAGTAGTCTTCTTCTAATTACCCTTTAATGAGGCTTCTCTAGTGAGGTTCATTAAGGTCCCAATCTTACAATGGCATTTCGTCATTAGTGGACACCGCTGTTTTTGTTACCACTCCTAAATGAGACGAATAGTTCATAGATGAGTTTGTGACTGTATTCCGTTACAATTGCAGTACAGGTATTCTTCTAATAAAAAATACACACACATTTATGTGTATGTATATGCACATGTATATATATATATATATATATATATATATATATATATATATATATATATATATATATATATAATATATATATATATATATATATATATATATATATATATATACTATAATATATATATATATATATATATATATATATATATATATATATACTAATATATACACGAGGAAATGTACTGCGGCTCATAGAGAGGAATTATATACATAAGAGATAACTACTTTTAATAAAGGTCAGGATTCAACTGCTGTCATTTATCCCTTAATTAGAATAACGACGCACTTGTTGAGTTTGAGTCTTCTCTGCCTTTTGCTGTAACTAATTATAAACAAACTTTTAGAACTAAAGGGATTTCATACTTGTGCTCCACGAATTCATAGCTTGCGCTCGTTGAAGCAGCTAGAGATCAGTTGATAGGGAATCACAACGTTGTTACTTGCTTTGTTTAACTTGCCTTCTGCGTCTGTCTGTCTGTCTGTCCCCTCGTCAGAAATCTTTATGGTTACTCAGTTCCAGTGACAATACAACCTCAAATGATCAGCAGGTCATCAGTGACCCTCCCAATATCTCAGGATTTGTACGAAAGTCTTCGGATATTTCACAATATCTTTGACTTAGTAGAAAGGTTAATAAGTCTACGGATTTCTATACCTTTGCCATGATTCCTTTTGCCGTTTCTCATTTGTCTCTGTTTCCTGGAAAGGCTCTGAGCTGAACTTTCCACCCCAGAGTCTCTATTTTCTTCGTTGAATATTTCAAGTCTCCGTCTCCCAGAAAGGGAATCAGACGCTTGGATTTCTTTTTTCTTTTTACTCTTATACTCTTTTCATTTCTTCTCTTCGTATTTTACAATAAAGTAACAGACGAGTACGAAAATAGTTCTTTATGTATCTCCTTTATAAATTTCTGTCATTTAGACGTTTTTTCCATCTTCACAAATATCAAAACAAATAGTTTTAAAACACACACGTGTGTATATATATATATATATATATATATATATATATATATATATGTGTGTGTGTGTGTGTGTGTGTGTGTGTGTGTGTGTTACTACCACCCACCCCCCCTGTTCACTAAACTACACAAACTGGAAACTCTTACCTGCGGTTCAGGTGGGGCCCTCTGTCTGCAATCATGTCATTAGGCTATTAAGATTCCGTAAGTACAAAAACATACTATTTATTACTCAAAGCAGTAGATTATAAAAAGGAGGGACAAAATGATTACAAGTCATAATAGTAGAAACGCCTAAAAGCTGGCCCGATAAAGAAACCTGTAAGTTAACATTCTACCCTCCTGCCTAAGAATTCACTCCCAGACCCAAAATGTCAATAAGTTCATTGTATTAGTTAGGTTAGAGATTCCCGTCTCTAAATTAGCCATGGAATAGGACCCACCTAAAGGAATGTGACTTTCGCAAGTGCCCTTGGACTATTAGGTCCTGTAACACCCGTACAAACGAGTGTACATGCCTCACAACCGGGTGAGTGATTTCTCGGTTAAACTGTTTGTGTATACGAATTCCTTTCTCAGTCCTGTCTCCAAGCGAGAAGTGATATGTGACTTCACTTAACATTACATAGTACATCATATTGGCATTTTAAACATATTATTAATCATTGTTCCCTCTTTCATCTGATACACACACACACACACACACACACACACACACACACACACACATATATATATATATATATATATATATATTCAATAATATATATATATGTATATAATATATATATATATATATATAATATATATATATATACACACAAGTGTGTGTGTGTATGACGTGAATGAAGTATCATGAATTTAGTATGAAAGTAGTACGAGTTAAAAGCAACACGTTATAATTTCCAGTGGGATCAGTATCTAGCATTGAAAATGACCCTTCAACAGGATTCACAGATAAATTTTTTGCAAAGTGGGAAACTTTAACGAGTTTGTTGTGAAAAGCAGGAATGAAAATAATCGTTGTACTAATGAAATAATATCACGGCAGTCTATTGAAAAAGAGAATAAGTAAAAAATGTTTACTCAGAAAAGACAATAAAGAAGAACTGTACCATCCAGACACATCGTTTCTTCTACGAAGAAGAAGGAGTAGGACGTATATAATACAACGGACAAAACCTTGGACCCCTTTTACCTTCGCTCTCTTTCGAACTTATTGATTCTGACTTCTCCACTGTCCCTTTATTCCCCAAAATTTATATTGTTGTCCGTTAGGACGCCCTCTCCCTTCAAGCGCCTCAGTGGCGTGGTCGGTATGGTGTTGGCGCGCCACCTAGGTGGCCGCAAGTTCGATTCTCGGGCATTCCATTGAGGAGTGAGAAATGTGTATTTCTGGTGATAGAAGTTCACTCTCGACGTGGTTCGGAAGTCACGTAAAGCCGTTGGTCCTGTTGCTGAATAACCACTGGTTCCAAGCAACGTAAAAACTCCACACAAACATCTCCCTTTTCCTCCCTCTTTCATGTCACACCGTCACGGTTGGGGCCATATTTCCGGTGAAAATCATCGTCTCTTCATTTTGCATTGACCATCTGGCGCCCAGGATATAATGTCTTCTTTGGCTAATGCTAGCTTTCGTGACGGTTCTCTCTCTCTCTCTCTCTCTCTCTCTCTCTCTCTCTCTCTCTCTCTACTTCTCTCTCCTCTCTCTCTCTCTTTTGTTTTTTTTTTTTTTTTTTTGTTTTTTTGTAAGAAGAATAATCATAATAAAGTATGGGCGGAATTTTGTAAGATAATATAAGGGGAAAACACAGGGCCATTAATATACGGTTAAAAGCTAAGATTGCCTCAGGTTCTGTTTCAACAGAATTAAAAATGTAAATTATTATTAAAAGTGGAGGTTTATGCTATCTCTGTTTTCATTTAAAAGTGACGGCAAATATTCTTTGCTAATTCATCTGAAGACGTTCATGATTGGCGGACGAGCACGTTGTTTACAACCAATCATATATCTCAATTCAAATTCATCGGCCAATCAGAGGCGAGATATAAACATGAAAGATATCGTGTGAGGATATTTACCGTCAGACTCACGGAAACACCAACAGGTGGGAACAGTCATTTCATCAGTTTGCTAATCGAGAGACCGGTGGGGAGGGCAACCTGTTACCGTTAACGTTAAAGACCCGAATGATGGAGGGAATAAAAGAGGAGGACCAATGGCGCCACGTGAACGAAGAGGGGCAGACTCCCTTTACCCCCTTTTTCAATCGCTGGGCCTCGTATAAATGACCCATATAAATAAATAATCAAGCACATTAAACAACACTGACGCCGTTATTATGGGGAAGCTTTCCCAGAATTTAGGGGTCAATTTTCGGAATTTATGGCTATGGGAAGGTAGACATAAATACAATGTAGATTTATCCGTCTAGTTTCCGATATGACGACTGGTAGTGGCGGTTTTTCGGCAACTTACCATTTTACCTACAGCAGTTTGTTCTCAATCTAGGTGCCGTCAGCAATTCCAGCGGGGTGCGATCCTTAGGGAAAAGTAAAAATTCTCTCATTATAATACGTTTATTCTCTTAACAAGAGTGAGGAACTAATATTCAGAAGTTTATGGAAAAATGCAAAAGTGTCGCTT
>NC_087216.1:63992043-64002043 GCF_015104395.2 Macrobrachium nipponense
TCTTTATGTGCAGTCTCCAGATGCTTTTTCAGTTTGCTGGGACGCATACGTTCATTTGAGAGTGAGGTCATACACAGCAGGCACATAGGCTTTGTAGTATTTTGGGGAGATTCAATGAATCCAAAAGCAAGATATTCGACAGAATACTGTCTGCATTTTTTCTTAGCTGGACTGGTCATGCTTATCTAAAATAAAAAACAAACAAAACTCATTAAAACTCAGTACCGCTATTATTGTCTGGGAAATCATTGCCTCCACATATTCAAACAAGCAAATAAAAAAGCAAAAGTTATTAGCCATAAAAGATACTCTTACCCCTCCCTCAATAACAAATAAAGTGAATAGATAAATAAAATTCATGACAAGTATGTGTGTGTGTGTACTGAGTGTACATGAAGAGACTGTGTATGTAAGTATAAATGTATGTTTGTACACTGTATGTAAGTATAAATGTATGTTTGTATGTACATACGTATGTGGATATAAAGTTATCTTTCACAAAAACCTCTTTGGTAGAACTTAAATCAAGTCTCTTCCTCGTAAGTCTATGTTAAACTGAAAGACGGATCTATTATTGAAGAAGAAACAATATAACGGTTATATTATAAAAACCCATATACCGTTGCTGTTAAAATTGTTTATAAACATCTTAATGGTTGTCGTTCGGAAGTTTACCAGTCAGCATAATCTTTGATAGTTCAGTCTTTTACCACTCTGCCTGCTAGAGAGAGGGAGAGAGAGAAAGAGAGAGAGAGGGGGGGGGGGGGGGAGAGAGAGAGAGAAAAAGAAAAGAGAAAAAAAAAAAAGAGAGGAGAAAAGAGAGAAGAGAGAGGAGAGAGAAAGGAAAGAGAGAGCGAGAGAGAGAGAGCGAGAGGATTAAAGAGAGAGAGAGAGAGAGAGAGAAGAAAGAGAGAGAGAGATGAGAGAGGAGAGTTAATGGTTTTTGTCAAGGGTCATAGTTGGGTAGTCAGCCTTTTACCACTCTGCCAGCTAGAGAGAGAGAGAGAGAGTGAAGAGATTATTGAATATTTTCACTGTCTGCAAAAATTACCTGGTATATTGAATTGAATGATTTTCAAACTAAACTCAAGCATATTAATGATTTATTTCAAAATATTACACATTTATATATTTTGTGGGTCCTAAATTTTCTGTGGCCCCCATGGCCCCCCGCCCCCATTTTTTTCAAATTTTGCCTTGTGGCCCCTGAAAAAATCTCATGGCCCCCAAGGGGGCCATATGGCCCACGTTGAGAAACACTGCTTTAAAGCAGCGGTTCCCAATTATTTTTTGGTCATTACCCCACTTTTTCCAAAATCCTGGCTAGCAGCAAGCTCGTTACCCCGACACCATATCTATTATTTTGTACATGATCAATGTAAAACAAACTCTTTTAGTTGGTTGATCCTTCCTTTACTTTCAATTATTGAAACAAATATATCAAGAAGTACTATTACTTCTGTTAAAAAAAATGCATACATATAATAAGATTGAAAATAAATAATCTTTTTTTAATAATAATACATATGATGTGTATATATACTACATATATGCCTATATATATATATATATATATATATATATATATATATATATACAATATATATACATATATATATATATATATATATATATATATATATATATATATCTATATATCTATATATCTATATACTATTATCTATCTATCTATCTATCTATCTACTATATATATATATATATATATATATATATATATATATATATATATATATATATATATATATATATATATTACAGCACCTGTCAAAATTAAAACTGTCATTACCCCCCTCAAATGCGAAATTACCCCCAGTGGGGTAATTTAACCCTATTTGGGAACCGATGCTTTAAAGTGTTCGGATATAATCTCCCCTGTTTGGCATTCTGACAAAATCACTACTCCAAAGCTTTCTGGCAAAATAATCTCTCCTTCAGAACATTGGCAAAATCTCTTCAAAACATTCTGACAAAATCTCTCTGGACTCCTTTTCAAAAACGTCTTGGCACAAAGAATAAGTTAAACGCAAAATCGACACAGAAATAAATAACCATCAGTAATCAGTGAATGTGAAAATGATAATTCAGCAGTGGAAGAAAATTATACAAAATATCATAAGCTTATTAAGTAAACAATAAAAGAAGAACTAAGATACCTATCTTAGATTTGAAAGGAAAAGTGAGCTTTGTTATCAAGAAATTATTGGTTTTGCAAATATACATAAAAAAGAAAGAAAAAAATATTGTATAGAAAGGATCAATAAAACAGAAATAATTAATTTAAAATTCCTTGAAGTAAGTAATTTTATGTAAGTAAATGAAATAAAGGGTATTTATATGTACACTTTTCATTTACAAAAATCCCAGATATTATGAACCGATTTACGATACTCTTAAAATTGAGAGAAAACGCGCCATTTGTCAGCCATAAATTCCGGCAGCAATTAACGAAATATTACAGAAAACATGATAAAACCGAAGACAAAAAGAGAATTGCTTATCTCGCCTTTCAGCAAATGCCCATCAATTCCCGGAGAAAATTACACAGGGAATAAAGAAGTGTAAAATATAAAAACGTGAAGATAAGAAACTGAGAAGGTGACAAAAAAGCAGCGGCCATGATCAGAGGATATGGGTTTCGCTTCTGGGGTGGAGCGGTCCGTCTATTGGGGTCATAAGTCCTTTGGTTTTATTGCTCCGGGTTAAGGGCTCCTCTTTCCGTCTATTTCGTGGAAGATCGATTTCGTGATGATTGGGAATTGTCTCTCTTCAATTATAGTGGAAATACTTATATTTTTTCAACTATCGTTTAAATCAAGGGCTCTTAACATGGGATACCCATACCCTTTGGGGGCATGAGAACCACGTGCTTGGGGTTATGGGACTTGATCTCTGGATATTTGTATAGATTTAATTTTAATAAGTCAATGTAGACATGGCTACATTTTGTAAATATATAACTATATAAATCTATAAATGCTTTTGATTTTCTTGTATATTCTGTTCCTAACTATTCATACCTGAAGTAAGTAGTAAACTAAGTACATTAAGTTGTATTGTCAACAAATAGGACTAGAGAGGACTTAATCAAAATTTGTATGGAACCATATTGGGTCATTCATTACGGGTCTACAGTCATCAAAAGGTTAAGCAACCGCTAGGTTTAAATTGAGTAATTATTTGTCCCTTGAGATTCCAAATACAACAGTTTGTTTCACATTTTTCATATCATTTCATTTCGGTAGGGATTTTGTCTCTTCGGTTCATATGAAAACGAATATTATATAATCCTTGGCACTCTGAAAATAATTCCAGGAACCTCGGTTGTTATTACAATGTTTTATGTTAATATTATTTGTTCTTTGAGTTTTATTTCCAAAGCTTCCCCTTTTATGCCAAAAATACGATGCGGTGAGTGAAGTTTCCTATATAGTTTAAAAAACAGAGAATAGATATGGTTGTAGCATAAAGGTGTTGCGGATATTGACACTCAACATCTAGATATCACTGTACTGCAAGACAACTGAATGATATTCATTTTTGTAGTCTGTAAATCTTTCGTTTCCCATCAATTTACCTTAAAGAATACGAAAGCAAATGGATAAGTAGACATATTTGGTCTATTTTTACCACTGACTATTTACCTTAATCCTAAGGGCAAAACCGTGGTGCCTCCCTTTCCCAGGACGACCAACTAGTGTTGAAACATTTAGGGCATTTGGTCAAATGAACAAATAAGAACACGAAGTTATAATTCCAGTGGGTAATACGAACACTTTTGATCAAATTGGTTCTCTGGCTTTGGCACAAGAAAATGAAAATTATAGAAATTATCTGTTTAGAAAGTACACGAATTTCATGATAAATGTAATTGGAAACCGAATCATGGATCTATGAAATGCAAATTACCTTAATCATAATGTCTGAGCACCAAAAAATGATAGTTCATTATCGAAATGGAATTTCATTCAATTCTCATGGATTTAGGACAGAAAGTGAAATTCATGTCTTTACTAATTTAGGGCTAATATCGAAAGATTCTTTTTTTACCGGTTAAGGGCCAAGTACTAAAGAATCTGTCTTTATGGATTTAGAGCCAAAGAAGAAGCTCAAGCCTGTATGAATTTATAACAAAAATAGGAAGATTCTGTCTTTGCGCCTCTATGATAACGGGCCAGTGACTTACAAAAAAGAATAATATAAAAGATAAAAAAAGGGGGAGGGGGGAGAGTATGCTATACTGTTACACAAGGTCTTCGATAAACCTACGAACAGTTTACGTACTGTGTCGAAAGTGATGCCAATGAAAGCTGTTGTGATGTTGGAAATAGTAACATAAGTACATAATACCTTTCCGTTAAAACTGTTTTCTCAAGGGAGACAACGGAAGCCACAATACTCTACTCGAAAAGAACAATGGAGACACTTGGAGCTTCTCTTCACTTCCCTTTGTGTTATCTCTAATAATAATCTGTTCTCTGATTCATTCTGTTGGGGAAAAGTTTCAAGGCCTTCAGGGCTATAAGTGAACAATGCAGTGCATTTCTCTCAAAGCTCTTTCTAAATGAGTAAATATTGCAATAGTTAAAAAATTCAGTTCCATGTTTTCCATTCGTAACTGAGGTAACCTATTATTATTCTTTGCAACCAAAAATTATTAATGTATCACCACGAGCTTTGAAGTAACGAGTCAATGAGCCTCTCTTTCCACTTCATTAAAGCTCGATATTCGCGTGTTGCATTTTACTCTGCGTCAGGTATTCTTTTCGTTATCCGAATAGACTTCGGGTCCATTGATGACAATGCTATTTTATGCAGCCCTCGATGTAGAATTAGATTTAATCTTTTTTAGGATGTCGGATATTTAATTATGAAATGTTTTTGCCTGCCATGGGACATTTTATCAGAAGAGACAATTTCATTGTGCCTATGAATGTTTTGTGATCATAAAAGTAACGAAGTTTATTTTATGATGCTTTGTGAACTATATTTAATGCTAATGCAGATGCCAATATTAAAATAACGTAAGGATTTATTTCACTGTACCCTTGAACCGAGAACAAGGGCAAATGCACCTGAGTTCGACATATGAAAGAGGCGATCGACTAAACACAGGAAATTCATTACTATCAGACATCATTGTGGAGCATGGAATTTGTTTACGAGAGTATTTCCAAGTTTGTTGAGTTGGGGAAATTTAAGGCCATTTATGGCATGCACTTTTTTTATACATACTTGTATTTACCCTGACTTCTCCGTCTGTCTGTCTGTCTGGGTAAGACATTTGACTCAATTTCTAACCTGTTTCTTTCGTTTGATGGACTTGAAAGTTTGCATGGTGACTAAATTCGGGTGACAATACAACCTTAAATGGTCAGTGGTGACCTCCAGTGGCTCTACAGTGACCTCTACCGGTATCTCGGGATTTGTATGAAAATCTTCGGATAAGTTAGTAACTCTGCGGACTTTTCAAACCTCCTTGGGCTCGACAGGATATCAACTTCGTTAGCTATGATCATAAATCTGTTACATTTTCTCAAAAACTAAAAATTATACTAAAAAAAGAAATATAAAAAAATCTCTCTTAAACACGCTCGTATTGAAATGAACTAAAAAGTGAAAAATACATTTTTTGAGGAACCAGGATTTTCTTACAATTAATCAAGTTTACAAAAATAAAAACGTGAGCGCCAAATATGGAGGGAAAGGCAACGAGAAATAAATAAATATATTTCTTCTCTTGCAGCATTTCCCTCCATGTAAAACATCACAAAAGAAAACAAAACTTGGCATCAGCAAAAGTCCGCCCCCCCCCCCCCCCCCCCCTCCCCCCCCCCTCTTTCTTTCAACTTTACGAGTCACGTTTTTCATGAAAGTTCAGGGGAAAACTTAAGTTTGTTCGGACTTTTGCGAACTGCTCAGCCTAACAAAAACTTATCTCTGCTGATGTTTGTGCCTCGATTTCCTACCTGACTTACGGAAATGGTTCAAAATGCCGTAAAAAATCCTATGAAGCAAAAGAGAGGTATAAAAAATAAATTGGTTGGTAGAAAACCTCAACCACAAAGCAGGTATGTTGGCAAAGTCCAGACAGTGAAATAATGTTTAGAGTTGCTGAAATTCAACCCTTTTTCATTATCAGAAAGTCGACTTAAATAATCAAAATTTTTTAAATATTATTATTTAGTAAGTTATTGTAAGGTATGAGGCCCGACGAATTTACCTAGCACTGGGCAGGTTGCCTTAAGTTAGGTTAGGTTATATCCAAATCCCAAAGACTAAGATAAATATTACTCGATTCAAAGATTTTTCTAAATTTGGGAAAAAGGGAGCGAGGGGAGAATTCGGAAGCTCTAGCAGAAGTGAGACCTGCAGAGCTTTGAAGAAGAAAGGAATCGTTCAGATGCTTGCGGTTGGCAAATTCCCGAGATGTAGGTACACTAGAATTGCCCTAGCACCGTTGTTTTGGCGTTCCCATAGGTTAAGGTTAGGTTAGGTTGGGTTAGTTAAATAATAATGTCCGTGGTGTAATTTGGGTGTGGGGAATGTAATTAGATTATTTTCAAGAAGATTATACGGTTAGTTTTTAAGATGTGGCGTCTCGCTTTCTCAGGGAAGATCCAGCACTCGGTTACAGTTTGGTAATATGCTTCCGGGTGCCTTAAGAAGAAGCAGTCAGCTCAGTAGGTAAATGAAAGTATCATTATAAGATTCATATTTGAATCAGGAAACCGAGGCAGTTTCAGAGTAACAGGAACTATTATCTAAAAAACAAATGAGAGCGAAGGGTAGCCGTATTTTTAAACAATTACTCGGTATAATTGCTAGTTACCCTCTGTAGGATAGAGAATAAAGATTAAAATATAATGAAATACACAAAGCACTCTCCCACCAAGCCGGAAAACGACGGAACAGGATTCACACGAATCAAATCAAATGAAGATACGATGCAGAGAGCAGTTTATCTCCTGCAGGGATAAACACGCCAGACACATATGATCCATAACCGCTCATCTCTTCCTTCCTGTATGTCATATTTACTGATCTGAGAGTCAATCAACCACACCAGAACTCGATTCAGATGAAAAGCGCTTCCCATTTACTCAAATCAAAGGACTGCATTTTGATGCGCGTTGCAATTCATGGCACAAATGCATTTTCTCGTTGACATAAATAGAACCACCTCTTTGCCCGCGTGATGAAATTGGAAGTCTGGATTGGTCCATAAATTTCATAGGTTTTATTTGTATTTTTCGTGGGAAACTGTATTTAGCCTATGACGGGACCAGTTCGGAATTCACCAATTTACTGATTCCTAGTTACTATGGCCATTACGCATCTGTCTCCTATCAGTATAGTCTTTCTTCCCATTTTTTAATGACGATTCGCATAATTACTTATTACACAGATGATCGAGAACTGATTACTCCTTAATAATGTTATCCAACCTCAGACGTTGACTCATTGCTGATATTAATTCTCAAAATGTTCTTATTGCATTCACTCATATTTATACCAATACTGATTATATCAGTTTTCTTATACAGATGGAATCGTTTTCGAGATTTTAGTTTTCTGTGAAAGAAAACTATTGAGATGGCTTTTCATCTGTCCGTCCGCACTTTTTCTTGTCCGCCCTCAAGATCTTAAAAACATCTTGGTGAGACTAGAGGTCTGCAAATTGGTGTTGCTCATCCACCCTCCAGTCATCTAACATACCAAAAGGAGGCCTCTAGCCTCAGTGGTTTTCATTTTACATTGTTCACTCTCTTATTATTCATTGACTTCTGGTTACAGATATTTGTGGCAAAATGCAACTATCCATCGCCTTTTACATGAGGTGCACTGACGCCACTACCTCCCAACGGGGTATAGATAACATTGGTGTACCATGAATATTTTGCCCTACTTCTTAACAAATCTACGGAAACATACGAAACAGTTCTCCACGTTCTAAAGTATTTGCGTTCAACTTGACAACCTGAAAGTTTAATAGTTGATTTTGAAAGAGTCACTTATGATACTATCCATAATACTTTCCAAGTGCGAAAGTAACCGGATGTTCGTTACATTTAGTCAAAGATATTTTCCGAAAAGTGTCTGTTTTTGGCCCTAAAGTGCGCTAGAAAAGTGTGTCGGATTGAACGCCTTAGGTAAGTTCTTTTGCAGTGCTCGCATTTC
The DNA here is from genome assembly GCF_015104395.2 of Macrobrachium nipponense. Classification (NCBI taxonomy): domain Eukaryota; kingdom Metazoa; phylum Arthropoda; class Malacostraca; order Decapoda; family Palaemonidae; genus Macrobrachium; species Macrobrachium nipponense. The sequence goes on from NC_087216.1 coordinate 64,000,243, forward strand.
TTCCCTTGGGGACGCTTTTGGTGCATCTTAGGAGGAGGAGGAGGAGGAGGTACTAGTCGACAATGATGATTTGCCTCAAGAACTGATTTCCTACTTCGAAACCCATTACATTTAATAGTGGGGTAGGAGGCAGAGTCCTCCCAGAAGAACTGTCATTCCAACATTTTCTGTGTATCTGTGGAATGTTCAAGAACGGACCTTGAATACTTGACCAAACACAAACAACAGAGTAGAAGGGCTTCATAACGCCTCTCGAAGTTGTGTCACAAACACCCACCCAAATATTTGAACAGATAAACATTTTAAAAGCGAAGAGTGTCTAGCAAAGAAGAAAAGAACTGACCTCGAACGAGGCAAAGCATCCTGCACGAAGAAATGGTACAAAGGTATTTATGTAAGAATACAATGGATTGTTTCCATGTGCGATTCTCAGCGTCAACTTCACTTTTGACGAAGTAGTGCAATGAAATTCATTCATTCTAAACTTGAATAAAAAGTTTATTTTCATTTAATGCTAGTATCATCTTTCAACTATTGAGATGAACTTGCATAATTTTGAAATTGATCGTAACTTGCATTAGTTTTACCTCAAAACTTTATTTTCCCTTACTCCTACTATTTCTTTATTTTGAATAAAGCAGTAAGCTTGCAATCATTTTGAAAATTTATTGCAACTTGAATTGATTACCTGATTTTCCTGTTATAAATAAACAATCTTTCCATTTCATAATACCCTTTTATTCTCATACTTTGGACATACTCTATTAATTCTACGGCTACAATTCCTTGCGGTAAAAAGACCTTAAGGCAAAAATTCCTACAGTGAAAACTCCAGTGGCAAAAAGTTCTATGGCAAAAAGTCCTTGGCAAAAGATCCTATGACGAAAATTCCAGCGGCAAAATTTCTTATTGCAAAAAGTCCTAGGGTGAAAATTCCTACAGCGGAAAGTCCAAAGCTGAAAAGTCCTACAGCAAAACTCCACCGTTAAAAATCCCTAAAGTCCTACAATGAAAAGTGCTATGGTGAAAAGTCCTATGGCGAAAAGTGTTACTGTGAAAACTCCACTGGCATAAATTTTTACAGTGAAAAGTCCTACAGTGAAAAGTCCTACAGCGGAAAGTCCTATGGGGAAAAATCCTGTGGCAAAAACTCCAGTGGCAAAATTCCTACTGCAAAAAGTCCTATGATGAAAAGTCCTGGGGTGAAAACTCCTACGGTGGAAATTCCTATGGTGGAAAGTCCTATGGTGAAAAATCGTACAGTGAAAAGTCCCAAGGCGAAACTCCAGCATAAAAAATCCCTAAAGTCCTGCAATGAAAAGTCCTGCAATGAAAAGTCCTATGGTGAAAAGTCCTACGGCGAAAACCCCAGTGTCATAAATTCTTACAGTGAAAAGTCCTACGGTGAAAAGTCTTACAGCGACAAGGCCTATGGTGAAAAGTCCCACAATGAAATGTCCTACGGTGAAAACTCCGGTGGCAAGAAGTTCTACGGCAAAGTGTCTTATGGCAGAAAGTCCTAGGGCTAAAACTACAGCAGCAAAAAGTCTTACGACGAAAAGTCCTATGGTGAAAACTCCAGCAGCAAAAAGTCCTACGGCAAAAAGTCTTACGGTGAAAACTCCAGCAGCAAAAAGTTCTACGGCATAAAGTCCTACAGTGAAATCTCCCCCGGCAAAAATTGCTAGAGCCACAAATGAAATAACTTGTTTAAAAGCAAATGAACATTAAATGAAACAGTTCCGTAGGTAACATAAAAGTGCTTCAGCTGTCTACAAGAACACGATTGATGAGGCAACGG
>NC_087216.1:64004543-64017043 GCF_015104395.2 Macrobrachium nipponense
AGATATATATCCTATATATATATAGTATATTCTATATATATATATATTATATTATATATATATATTAATATATATATAATATTACATATAATATATAGCTATACATATTGGAGTGGGGAGACGCGTTTTGTCTTTCAGCCATTTATTAGGCCGCCCGACGTTTCGTATCACCTTGATACATTTTCCAGGCTGAAACGATTACACATCAATTGCGTATAAGTAAAAAGATACACACAATGTTTACCAACACCAAAATTAAAAACCTTTTAATAAATTAAGAATAAAAACAGAGTAAAAACAGAAACACCAGAATAATAGTGAAAGGGCTAGGAGCGAATACAGAGAAACAAATTAATTGTTTAAAAAATAAGAATAATAATAGAAAAATATATAAGCTAAATAATAATAATAACTAATTAATAATAATAATAATAATAATAATAACTAATAAATAATAGAACCAACAAGACATCTACCCACAGTGGTAGCGTAAGGAGAACTGACACGAAAAATTGTTATGGAAGGGAGTGTAAACAAACAACAGGTAGCTAGGCAATAAACAGTTGGGTGGAAGACGATTGGTGGTTAAGAGAAGGTACAGTTAGCTTAATCATTATTGATTCAAGGGTGGTTAGTTCGCCTATATGTCGGGTTCTTCCTACAATATTAAAATGACTGGCATCTGTGTGTTTTGCAACTTTTACTGTGATTTCTTATGTTAGATTGTTCTGGATTTGATAGTCGACAACCGTTCTATAGCTAATTCCTTGATGAGAGGAAATTCGGACTTTTAGCAGCCTCCTGGTGCAACCGATGTAAGTGCCGAGATCACATCTGGACAATTATACTTATAAACGACACCGGAGGCAACAGGGGACTGATCTTATCCTTAACTTGGAAGAGTGAGCCGATAGTTCTGGGGTTTATGGGAATTAGTTTCAATTAAGAGCAGGCAATTGCTCATTGAATAAGTTGATGCATTTTTTCCTAAATTTATTATTATGGAGAAAGGGAAATCTAGCAAACATACGGAGCTTGGGGTCACTATGGACTATTGGGGGTGGATTGAATTTTAGAGCAAGTAGCTTATTAAGGGATCTATAAAATTGCTGGAGGGAAATAATTATCCTTTAAGTAATCAGCAAGGAAAGTCACTTCAGTATGAAAGGTAGAGACCAGCTTGATGTCAGATTAATGGCTCTATGGAGGAGTTAGAATTGACACGGAATTCATTTTAAAGTTAAAAAAACATGAAACTATAAAAATTGGTCCCCAGGCCAGTAAAGGTGCTCTTTCTATAAATACCAGTATGAAAGCCAGACTCGTCCTTGGATATCCTCACATCAATGAACGGAAGTGAATTCTGTGTTTCTGTTTCAACCGTAAATCTAATGTTATGGTGTTGGTTGTTTAAATACTCAAGAAAGGTATCAGCATGGTAATTACATCTGAACAAGGCGAAAGTGTCATCTATGTAGCGTCTATAAAAGAGTGGGCGGAATAATTAGGTGGGCATACATCTAGAGCTCGCTCCTCCAGGAGCACATAAAATATGTTTAGCAAAGGTAGGACCCAGAGGGCTTCCCATGGCCATCCCCTCAGTCTGCTTAAAAACCGTATGATTAAAAACAAAGGGCGTGTCCAGCACGGCTAATTCTAAAAGCAACTTGAATTGAGTTCTATTAAAATTGTTGAACAAGCAATCGTCAGTGGGAAATAGCCTGCTAAAATGATGTTGATAGTCTCGACAACGGGAACAGTTTTGTAAACAGAGATTCCACGTCAAAGCTCACATGAATCTCTGTTTACAAATGTTCCCGTTGTCGAGACTATCAACATCATTTTAGACAGGCTATTTCCCACTGACGATTGCTTGTTCAACAATTTTAATAGAACTCAATTCAAGTTGCTTTTAGAATTAGCCGTGCTGGACACGCCCTTTGTTTTTAATCATACGGTTTTTAAGCAGACTGAGGGGATGGCCATGGGAAGCCCTCTGGGTCCTACCTTTGCTACATATTTATGTGCTCCCTGGAGGAGCGAGCTCTAGATGTATGCCCACCTAATTTCCGCCCACTCTTTTATAGACGCTACATAGATGACACTTTCGCCTTGTTCAGATGTAATTACCATGCTGATACCTTATTTTTTTTTTACTATTATTATCATTATATATTTTTTCTATTATTATTATTTATTTTCTTATTAATTTTTTGTTTCTCTGTATTCGCTCCTAGCCCTTTCACTGTTATTCTGTGTTTCTGTTTTTACTCTGTTTTTAATTCTTAATTTATTAAAAGGTTTTTAATTTTGGTGTTGGTAAACATTGTGTGTATCTTTTTACTTATATGCAATTGATGTGTAATCGTTTCAGCCTGGAAAATGTATCAAGTTGATACGGAACGTCGGCGCTAATAAATGGAAATGAAAGACAAAACGCGTTCTCCCCACTCCAATAGTCTATCCCTGAGTGATTGCTCCTGTCTCCATACTACTTATAGATCATATATCTATATATATATATATATATATATATATATCTATATGAAAGTTTTTTGTTTTTAGAACATTTCAACCATAATATTAACAAATTTGTGTAAGAGGAAACAATTGGCTGTTTGCTTACTCACAATAGTTCTCCAATGCGATCAGTGTTTCAGGCCTTTCCTAATCGTTACCTTTGCCTCACGTCCGACGACCCAGTTTTTTCGGAAGACAGACAATCAACACACACACGCACGCACTCACAGCATCATCAAAGGCCATTTTTGTTTTGGTTTAATGACCCAGGGGGGCAAAACACATCCCAGGCGTCGATCGTAAGGACATCAATGAGGAGGCTTCCTATAACCTCACTTTCGTATCTCCGCCATCAAAGGTTCAAGAGGCGACTTTGTCCTCCTCTGCCTGAACAGCTGCATCCGGTTTCATTGGGCAAAAATGCTTCCCCTTCAAATCCAACTGACATTTAGCCCTGACATATGACTATTTTTTATTTATTTATTTATTATTATTTTTTTCTGTGACTGTTAGTGTTCGTTGTTGTAAACAAAGTGAGTTGCATCACAGCTCCGATAGATGAGAGTTCAATTATAGCCAAGGCTGATTCACACTTTCAAAACCACTTGTTTTTTGTTCTTCTTCCAGTGACAGCCGACGGCTGTGTTTATAGAAGCAATGTCACAAGTAAACCTATGGATATCTAACCCTCTATGCATTATGCACTATATACTCTTACTTTTTTCATTCATATTTGTATGGACAAGATATTTGAGGCAGATTTCTTGACGCGGAAAATCTTGATTATGGTCCCTTTATGATAATGTTTCTACAGCCTTTGTGGTTTTACAATTTGTCAAACCGTTTTTAAAAATATTAAAAGAAATAAATTCAGGTTTTATGAACTTAATTATGAATATCTTAATACCACAGTATAAAATGTGTATGATAATAATAGCACTGCTTATATAACTAGTTGAAAATAATTATACAAGGCCCATATGATGAACTATATACACCTCACAGAGACTAAAGAGCTATTCGACTTTGAGCTTCTCAGTTTCCAGAGGTCCTTTATTCCTTCCTGAGGAAGTCGTGTAACTGAAACTTCAAAATTCCAAGCGAAGAGGCAATGCATCACTACCCAAATACTAGTCTCCTTGCATTGTAATAAATTTTTTATCTATTAATTAACTATTTTGATAGATTTCTTTGAATAATAATAATAATAATAATAATAATAATAATAATATAGCAATAATAAATAGATAATAATAATAATAACACTAATAATAATAATATAACATATAATATATATGAATAACCATGTCACCCCTCGCTTTATTAAAATCTAAATTGATCATACAGCTGTGGATGTTACTGTGCAGTGGAAAGATAAGTTCCCCTCATCATTTTGATATGATTTCTTTGAAAAAAGTTCCTAGTGTGTTTCTGTGTTTTTATTTTTATTATAATTGCTGTACAGTAACTATAGTCTATACACCTGGGGTTCTTAACAAGGGGTATCCATACCCCCGACCACATAGTGGAGTTATGGGACTTGATTTCTGGAAATTGTCTATATTTGATCTTAACGTCTCAATGAATACATGGGTACATTTTGTAATTATATAAAACTGTAAATGCTTTTGATTCTCTTGTAAGTTCTATTCCTAGCTCTTCATACCTAAAGTATGTAATAAACCAAGTATATTAAGTTATGTTGTCAACAAATAGGACTTAATTGGACTTGAGCAAAGGGGTATGGAACCATATTGGGCAATTCATTTGGGGTCTGGAGTCATCGAAAGGTTAAGAACTACTGGTGAACGCACGAAGACATTAAATACTGCAGAATTAACTTTGTGTGCTTTTCCCTGCAAACTCTTCATTTATTATTTATTATTCCTGTAGATATTTAGAACAGTTGAAAGGGACCATTACATAACATTCCTTTATCAAGGTTCAGGAACTATCAATTAATACCACATTTACTGCTTTAAGTTATATAGAAAATATAATAAAAATTATTAGCACGTCAACCAATAATTCCTGACACCAATTTCAACGATGCTTTACCATCCTTATTTACGTAAGGCGTGTTATGGAACAAAACAAAATAGACAATATAAATAAATCGCTGCCACTATGCACTGGCGACACGCAAATTACATCGTCCTTTCCATGAGCATTTCTTCATGGGGAATTGTTTTAGATTATACAAATCTTGAACCAGGGAAGCAGTGTCACGGGAAAGGGTTGCCAATACGGAAGCTTTGCTTGAGATATTACCATCAGTGTGTGTTTGCTAGAGTGTGTGTGATATGTGTGTGTGTGTGTGTAATACACACACACACACACACACACACACACACACACACACACACACATATATATATATATATAATATATATATATATATATATATATATATATATATAATATTATATATATATATGCACACACACAAAACACTATCAAACGCACACCGATGGTAATATCTGATGCCAAGCTTCCATAATGGCAACCTTTTCCCTAGACAGTGCTTCCCCTGGTTCAAGATTTGTAGAATCTAAAACAATTCCCCATAAAGAATTGCTCAAGAAATGACTATGTAATTTGCGTGTTCCCAGTGCATAATGACAGAGATTTGTTTGTATTGTATGTATATATATATATATATATATATATATATATATATATATATATATATATATATAATATAGTGTGTGTGTGATATATCCTTATCATTATCAGTTCAGGCGATTTGACACAAAAAGTCCACGTGTTCGATTAAGTAATTTTTATGACATGAAAGCGATGTTAAAAGTCAGGAGAGACACATATCGGAGGGGAAGATCTAGTGACAATGTCCTCTTGATAATGCTAAAACTCCCCTTTACAACACACACCCCTGGCCGCCCCCACCCCCACACTTCTACGTGGAAGACTTCTAAAAATAAAAACACAATGCTAAAATTCTCCTTTACATCGGCCCCCCCCCCACCCCCCCCCTCCCCCAACCTCAATATGGAAAACTTATATATAAAGAAAACATACATCCAGCATTAAAAGAGCGCTCGGCTAAGATGCATTAAAAAAAAAAAAAAACTCAACTTTAGTGGAGGCGTTGAGCCAAGCATTGATCGTTGCTTATTGGGGACACTTGAAGTCGTCCGCGGAGCAAAAACTTCCTCGACTCATAATGGGGGTGAATTAATTCGTCCAAGTACGGATTTTAATAGAAGAATATTGAGGAGAAACTTTAATCGTTCACGTGAGGCATGCTGATAAATATTTATGGGAAAAAAATTCATTCGTCACCTACGAAAAATACTCGTCCTGAGTTTGTGTGCGCGCGCGTTTGTTTAAATGAAGTGTATGATTTATTTCTTATCCCTCAGTCGTTTTGTAAGCATGAATTTTTTGTTAGCACTTTCCGTAATCTGTGATACATACAATACCAGAGTATCTCTCTCTCTCTCTCTCTCTCTCTACTCTCTCTCTCTCTCTCTCTCTCTCTCTCTCTCTCTCTCTCTCTCTCTCTCTATTTTGCCTTTAATCGTTTTATAATCTACCGTTTTTTTTCTTCTGAGCATTCCTTTTGATTTTTAATTAGTTAATAACACTACCAGGTCTCTCTCTCTCTCTCTCTCTCTCTCTCTCTCTCTCTCTCTCTCTGACAGTGTGTGCTCGAAGACAAATACAATAATTCTCAAGTTCTTTAACTGGGTTTAACCTACAGTTTGGAGGAGTTTCTCGGGAAGTTAAACGTCGAATTGGGTCTGCTCGCTCTGATTCGAATTCCATTCCGAAATCATTCCTTCATGATTTCAAGATTCTCACTCCTCCACCAACACCCTCTCTCTCTCTCTCTCTCTCTCTCTCTCCTAAAAACACTTGCTCTGAAGGGATATTGTTTCTTATATTACAAAATATCTTAGCTTCATATTTTCCTTTCAGTTCCAAGAAGTGTTCCTGAAAAGGGAAATGTGTAAACTCAAATCCTCGAATGATGAAATTCCGGAGTCCAAGACTAGTTATTCGAAGGTAGACAGTTGAAGCAGCACACGGTGCCCGTTCCCTTCAGCTGTCTTTCAGAATGAATGAAGACGTTAAATTTGAAAGTTCATCTGATACAGACTTTATCAATTTTAAATGATAAGTTTTTAATGCTGCAGATATTTGATTTCAAGTCTTGGAAAGTTTTCTTAACCCGTGAATCAAGGCGTCTCTTCAACTTGCTTTTTAAAACTTTTAGACACTTAACAAAAGAAGAAAATCCAAAATAGCGAATTTGATGAAAACGAGAATAACTGAAAAATATCTTTTTTTGTATTTTTCCATTTCATACATTATTCTATTTTACTTAACATTCCTTCTTCCACCATCGTTCAGTGAATTTTTCTGCTGATTCCTCTAAAAACATTTTACTCGTTCATCTCTGGAGGGTATTTTTGTTATTCTAATTCTCCATTCACAAATACTACATAAATCCCTCAATCATTCTTCTATTGTTGGCATATTTTAAGGAAGGATTAATTTTCTCCATTCATAATATATCAACTTCCTAAAGTTTTGAAAAAAAAAATAGAATAAACAGTTTCACGCCCAGTTCTTTAAAAGCAAACTTCCGGTTAAGTCGAGTGCAACTTCTATGAACTTTTAAGCATTTAAATATATAGAAATATAATATATATATATATATATATATATATATATATATATATATATATATATATATATATATATATATACGAACAAAGTTTAGCATAACACAGACGAACGTAAAAACTGCAAGCAAAGCGCAACCTAATTACTTGGCGAGAAATGACGATAAGTCCAACCTTATGAAAAGGAGTCACCTCTTCAGCGGCCACTTATTTGGCGACTGGCTTTATCGTGAAGGCACATGCAACCTAATATGTAAACTAATTCTGATGGAAGAAGACACGTTGCCGTTCTTTGCGGACTTAATGCAATGCTCTGTCTTCCTCATGCTCGGTTTAAAAGTTGTCATGGTTATGAGCAGCAGTAACTGTGATAGGAGTAACAGCAGCAGTGAATAATACTAATCTTACATAGTAATCTATATATATATTATATATATATATATATATATATATATATCTATATTATATGTATATGTATATGTATGTAATGTGTAGAAAGTAAGCATTACGTAACAGGGAATGAAAGTTTATTTAACAAAAGTCAAATGAAACTGAAATCATATAATTTGTTCATAGCATTTTGCCACCGAAAATTGAAATTTAAGGAACAAAAATGAAAAACTAAATAAATGTAAATCCTTTATAGCATTTCGTAACAGAAAAAAAGATATTTTATAGAACAAAAATTATTTTAAAACATGTATAATCCTTTGCAGCATTACGTAACAGAAATACAGAAAATGAAAGTTTAACTAAAGGTGAATGCTTAAGTTATGGAAGTTTGCAGTTTATAAACAACTATTCAAGACCGAGAGAGAGAGAGAGAGAGAGAGAGAGAGAGAGAGAGAGAGAGAGAGAGAGATTACTAATTGACTTTTAGTGATACATACGATTAACGTCACCGCAGATACTTTCTTAGATGTTTCAGATACTTTTGCAATAAATAACAGTTATTGGAAGGTCCAATATTATATCTGTTACAAGACGAGTGTTTAGTGATCAGACAATTCGAGCGAGCATATTTTAAACTGTTATTATATTATCTGCTCTGCAGTGAAAATACTGCTTTACTATTGTCACACAAACCAAGAGTTGCCCCACAACCACCCCCACCACAAAAAAAAAAAAAAAATAATAAATCCTGCTCGACAAATGCAGCTTTCTCTTTTGGTCTGGACAGTAAATTTTCGAGCCAACTCATTTACAATGGAATTTCTTCCAAATTTACTTACACAGCTATCGGAAGTAAATTTACACTTATCTGTAGAAATCCTTTGATGTCAAAGACTTTTTTTTTCTGTTTTTCAACAAAGTATCCAACCCAGAATAAACTGTATTTTTTAAAATGCAATCCTCCCGTAAAACAAATAATAACATTCGGGTACACAAATCTTTTCTTGTGACTTGGATTTTCCCAAAATTTAATTTCAAAGACAAACAATCATCATTTTCCAGTTTCACGGACTTTGCCTAGAGAAGATAACAATAAACTTTATTTAGAATAATAGAGGTTATTGTTATATTCTCCAGGCAAAGTTGCGATACCGGAGAATAATGTTCATTTGTCTCTGAAATTAAATTTTGGGAAAATCCAAGTCACAAGAAAAAAATGTGCACTCGAATATAATTGTTTTACGTGAGGATTCCATTAATTTAAAAAACATAGTTTATTCTGAGTTGGACAAGGCTTTTATCATGTAATACTGGTTAATTAGTTGAAAAAAAGAAAAAAAGTCTTTGACATCAAAGGTTTTCTACGGCCAAATGTAAATTTGCTAATGATTACTTATGTAGTATTGTGAAAAAAGGTGGAATAAAAATTGTTTAAAAGACGAATAAAAATTGTTTCAAGACTATGTTCTAGCAACACCATTTTCTTCCCGATATAATGAGCTGCAGAATCCCCGCGGGGAAACTAGAGAGATTTCTTTTTAGAAAAGAATGAAGCAGCCAAGTCGGTTCTTTCCTCAGAGTCTCAGTAAAAAAGTGATGAACGTAAAATGATGAAGATTACAAATTATAACAAAGGCACATTAGAAAATAATCTCAGTTCATCTGCGAAAACAATGAGATATTTTGCACTGGTTGAAAATTTTAGACAGTGCATTTTCATACTTTAATTATGAAGGGTATTAGTTAAGAATCACAAAAGTCCACACACTATAACACTATATATATATATATATATATATATATATATATATATATATATATATATATATATATATATATATATATATATATATAAACATCTTAGTGTGTGTACGGATAGAAAACGATCAGGCAAAGATCCTCTGGGACTATGGTATCAGAACAGATAGGGGTGCAAATAGACCAGACGTGACGTTGATTGACAAAGTCAAGAAGAAAGTATCACTCTTGATTGTCGCAATACCATGGGACACCAGAGTGAAGAGAAAAGAGAGGGAAAAAAAAATGGATACGTTCCAAGGATATGGGATATGCCAGTGGAAATTGTACCCATAATCATAGGAGCACTAGGCACGATCCCAAGATCCCTGAAAAGGAATCTAGAAAAACTAGAGGCTGAAGTAGCTCCAGGACTCATGCAGAAGAGTGTGATCCTAGAAACGGCGCACATAGTAAGAAAAGTGATGGACTCCTAAGGAGGCAGTATGCAACCCGGAACCCCACACTATAAATATCACCCAGTCGAATTGGAGGACTATGATAGAGCAAAAAAATAAAAAAATAATAAAAGTAAAAAAGATAATAATAATAATTTAGTTTTGATTTCATTCCAAATCACATTAAATTTCATTCGTTTGATGACTATGTAATTTTATCTGCGATTGCAGTAGCAATAGATTATGAGGTGAACATTTGTCCTCTTATAATATTTCTTCTTCTGCTTGAATATGAAAAGCGAATTTTTGGACGGCAATGTAATCTAGTTTTTTATTTAAACATATTTTACAAAATGTCAGGCCACTTTACTGGTGCACAAGATTAGTTTCTCAAGAGAGAACAAAAATCAACGAAGACTTAACTAATCTCATTCCCAGACTATTAAGCTCAAATCACCGACCTCTCAACTTTCCCCACCAAAAGAGGCGCAGGAAAACAATGTCATTTCGCCCTCAATAATTCGGCGCTTTCACCAAACCTCATGAAACTCAATGAAACTTGATGGGGCGCCATAATTGATTGCTTGATGCTGCTCAAATGATTCGGGTCAGCCAAACTGGTGACATTTCGATGCATTCTGTTAAGTTTTATTGCTATTTTTTTATGTTTTACGTAGGTAAGTTTTATTGTGCATGTTTTCGATATTTCCTCTCGTTAGATGATTAGCAGTTGGTCTCATTAAGAATAGTAATATTGTTACCGTTTTTATATATTATTGTAAATGAACCTTTGCTTTGTTAAATGTTTTCTTAATACCTGAATTCCTGGTCTTACCGGACTTTTTATTTTACCAGTTTAGCAATTATTTTTTTTCTGAAATTCATTGTTATGAGTCTTTTATTTGGTTATTGTTTAGCCCATTCGCCTTTAATAGCATTACTATTTCCTATTAATAAAACCTGAAGATATTAGAAAGAGGTAAATATTTTTCGCGTTTATCTTAGCGACTTGAGAAAACTTCTATCATTTTTAAGACTTTTAAGAAAAAAGTTTTTTCCGTCAATGTGACTCATCTGGTTTCTCATAATGATTCCAAAATTGAACCCGAAAAGCACTCAGAGGCTACGTATGTCGTCATTCTAGATCCGTTTTTATTGACGAGAGAGAGAGAGAGCTCGACGAAGTAATGAAGTGAACAACAATAATTCCTGAATATTAAAATCATTTTCCTTGGCTTTTATGAAGCAACTTTTCTCACGAACTTTCCACTTTTCGATTTCTGTTCAACTAAATTCTGATGATTTGAACCCGATTGTTATCGCAATGATTACCGTTATAAATCACTAATGATTTCGTCTGAAGTCAAGTCAAGCGGATTGCATTTGAACATTTCGGCAGAGAGGCGTCTATCTCGAAAAGGAATCCAAATTTACTTCATCACCTTTGTAACGGTAATTAAGTATTTTTTTCCGCTTCCTCACTTTCTTTAGCTTTTTATCTTGTCTCTCGTTATGGCGATTCGTTTTACCTTTTAATGACAACTGTTTTTCCTCTCAACACTGATATATCAGGTATATATCTCATCTTTCTTTTATTACTTTATTGCAATCTTTATGCAACAGTTAAACTAATTTGCTTATTACATTCGTGTCTCTGTGTTGCGTTGACTTTCATCTTTTGATTCGCTGGTTTTGTCATTAGTGTTTTTATATAGTTATTATTTTTTTCGGTTTCCGTTTGTGCTCTAAAAAAATACGGGCGTCTTTTACCATAATTTTGCTGTTTGTTAAGCTTTGCATAATTTTTTATCATCATTAATCTACTTAACATTACCCACATGTACACGCTTACATATATATATATATATATATATATATATATATATATATATATATATATACACATATATACATATATATATATATATATATATATAATATATACATATATATATATATATATATATATATATATATATATATATATATATATACACACATATATACATATATATATATATATATATATATATATATATATATATATATATATATATATATACTATATACATATGTGTGTGTTTGTGTGTGCTCTAAATAATATCCTTGCCTATTATCTCAACATTAGTTGTGACGTTGAGTCTTTTTTTTTTAATATAGATGCTTCGCTTCAACCTCTTGCATCTTATTTGGTGTTGTCTTTTGGAATGAACAATATTTGCTTCTTTTTTTTTATATTTTGTGCACATAATATTTTTGAATTTTTTTTAATCCTCAGAGCTTCGCTTTTTGCTTAAACAGTCATTGCCATTCATTTCGAAAGAGACACCGACAATAGGCCTCATTTTATATTTGATTTGAGCTGAGTCTGGCACTATTGATGATTTCCATTTTGATGACGAGAGAGAGAGAGAGAGAGAGAGAGAGAGAGAGAGAGAGAGAGAGAGAGAGAGAGAGAGGGGGGGGGGGGTGTTGGTTACTCTCATTAGTGGACTTGTAATCTAGGAACATTTGGCTACTCACTGTCAATAAGTGCAAACGGAAATATTATTTGAAGTTTACTGAAACTCATCTTTATATAGAATGTCCAACAAAGACTCTCCCCCTACAGGAGCAGGGCTTTAGAATTCAAGATGGCAAAGGGAGAATTACATAAAATTAGGTCATCTATTTTATGAATAAAAAAAATAGCAAACAGAGGCCCATATACTGGAAGAGGCTTTTGCTCGTTGGAGTGAAT
>NC_087216.1:64022043-64029429 GCF_015104395.2 Macrobrachium nipponense
TCCAGAGCAAAAAATAATAATAAAAAAAAAGGGACCATAAAAGAGGAGCAAAAACTCTCAGCGTCAACTCGCCCAGTTCATTTCGCAAACGCAGTCTTTGATGTCCTCAGGATCACTGATCGGAAGAGAAGGATTTCTCGCCTGATAAATTATGAGATCTGAATTTATTAACTTCCAGTTTGAAATGTTGATATTTTTCAGGTGTTAAGTATTTGTCTGTTTTATTTTACCTCCAAGGAAATATTTTTAATCGATAGCTAATTAAATATGAAAAAAACTAAGTTTCGATATTATGATTATATTCACCCATTCATTAACTATGGTTCAACAAATTATGCATATATATATATATATATATATATATATATATATATATATATATATATTTATATATATGTATGGTCGTATGTATTTAATAATAGGACCTCATTCAAACTGGATGGTCTCTACTGGAGAAATATATTACTGCATAAATATCTCCACTTCACACCAACCAGTTTAAATAAGGTTTCTTATAGTTAACTGGATTTAATGCACAAAACAAAAAAAGTGTGTAGAGGATAAATGGGATATGTCTCAGTACAAAAAGCCCATTAAAAAACAAACTCTGCTTTAAAGCTAAGGACTATATATTTCGGTGGACTGACTCCCACCCTTGTTAAGTAGCGACTGACAGAAGGAGTTACATTGTCGAGAATATGTAGTGGGAGATGTAGTCCTTAGCTTTAGACCACTTTGTTTTAATGGGGCCTATTGTGCTTGTATACATATATATATATATATATATATATATATATATATATATATAATATATATATATATATATACACACATATATATATATATTATTATAATATATATATCTGTAGATATATATAATTATATATATAATATATATATATTATATTATATAATAATATATCTAAAAGATATATAAAACGGCCATTCGTACTTTCCCCCATAAGAAAATCCGCTTTGTTCCCTATGGGGTGACGCCCTTTCATATCTTTCCTCATGTAGAAATTAAAGTTTCTATGGAGGAAGAAGGCAATCGGCGGAAGACGTTACGTTTACTTATAGCTCCCCATTTCGAAAGACAGAAAACCTAATGACGTCATTTTGTGTGTCTGTCTGTCTGTCTTTGTTTGGGGAGAGAGCAGAGCAAAGGATGCTACCTTCTCAGATCTGTTTGTGCCTCCTGAAGCTTGAAGGAGATTATTACTGATATTGGAAACAAAGCTCAGGTTACTGACATGTTTACCCATTTATAATATTAATAATAATAATAATAATAATAATAATAATAATAATAATAATAATAATAATAATAATAATAATAATAATAATAATAATAATAATAATAATAATATATACAGATACAAAAATACATACATACATACATATATACATATACATATATATGTGTGTGTGTATTTGAGAGAGAGAGAGAGAGAGAGAGAGAGAGAGAGAGAGAGAGAGAGAGAGAGCTAGTTAACAAATAAGTCTGTTTAAATTTAAGGCTAAGGACCCGTGGAACTGAAAGAGGTGTTCTGAAAAATAACATCATCCCACCATCAGAAGTTTCAAAAATCAAAACCAACAGTCAACATATGTACATCACAATGAAACCCTAACACCACCAGAACAGAATACAATTTAGGTCCCTTTCAGAGACCCACTTAATAAAACACAAACAAAAAGTAAATAAAATAAGACACAAAAGAACTCTCTAGCCTTCAAGACCACAAGCAGCAGCCAGACATCACTGAAGAGTTCGTGGGATTTTCAAGGAATAAGGAGTCCCGTAAAGAGCCTCTCTTGGTTCAGTTGCAAATGGAAAGCATTCCAAATGGAATGCATAGAAATTATGCTAAGCATCAGCCTCCTATAATGAATGACCCATTTATATTCATGAACTGTATTTTAAAAAATCTGGGATATAATTATGCACAAACCTCTCGGCCAAATTGTCTATTTCGGCGAACAGAGCGTGGATGCGAAATCCCTCTGCCATTTTCGGTCGGTCATTGGGGCTTGGCGGCAGACAAAGTCCTTTATAGCAGAGGCACCGAAAGACTCACCAATGAATATCACGAAAATTTGAATTGGAATTTTCCCCCGCAATACATTCGGTGCTGGTGGAACACGCTCACACAGCGAATTAGTTATCATTGGCCACACTGCACACCTTGGGAAAAAACTCTCTGGTGGGACACGCTTCTGCTTTTAATATATATATATATATATATATTATATATATATATATATATATATATATATATATATATATGTATATCTATATATATACTTGATAATGAATGGATTACGCGTCTAGGAAGTCGGATCTTCAACAGAAAGAATATGGCCAGCAGGAACTTCAACATTTTTCCGTTAAAACTTTATTTCTATCCAACGCCTACGTTTCGGGATATAAATCCCATTTTCAGGCTAAAAACAGGGAAAATTAAAATTATATACATTAAATCAGACTAGAGTGGCCCACAGCAATTAACTATACTTTTAAAAAATTATATAGATTAGTGATTACATCAGTGAAATTCGAATTTAAATAAAAGCAAAATGGTAACTAATCAAATAAGAGATTAACAGTAAAGAACATAGCTACTAAGCACAATGACACTTTCAGGAGAAAAAGAAAAAAAATAAATAAAAAAATAAAAACTTAAAAACAAAAACCACACATGAACAACTAAGAAAATTAGTTGGGCTCTCCTTTGGGTCCCACATTTGCCAATATTTTTATGTGTCACTAAGAAAAACTATTTCTTGACCAACGTCTTTCGTCTTTTAAACCCATTTTTTTATAAAAGATACGTAGACAATATGTTTGTACTTTTTAAGGAGAAAGATCATGCACATTTGTTCCTTAGTTTCATTAACTCATTTCATCCGAACATTAATTTTACTAAAGACATAGAATCGAATAACGAACTGCCATTTTTAGATATAACAATTTCACGATGTAATGATAAATTTTTAACACGTGTTTTCAGAAAGAAGTCTTTTACTGGTTTGAGAACAAATTTCTTTAGCTTTTGTCCATTGGGTTTTAAACTTAATGCATGCGAGACATTATTGTGTAGGTCTTATAATTTATTTTAGCAGAAATTGCTATCCATCCCACCTATTTGAGAAAATCTTGAGGGAGTTTTTAAATGACATTGTTAAACCGAAAACACCCACTTTTAATGTACCTAAAAAACAACTGTAGATATCCTCGCCTTTTTGTTCAAATATAAACTTGTAAAATGAGAGCTCACTGTTGTACTTAGCATTATGTGTCCATACGTTAAATTTAATTTTATCTTCAAGAACCCCTTAAAAATCATAAGTCTTTTCAAGTTCAAGGACACCCTACCGCAGTTGATGCGATCTTCTACGGTATATTTGTTTACTTGCCCCAAATGTAATTTGGGAACCTATGTCGGTAATTCTAGTCGGCTGTTGAAGGTTTGCATCGATTGCCATCAGGGTGTCAGTCACCGAACAGGATTAGATTTATATAAGAAGGAATTTTCTGCAATACGCAACCATGCAATAAAATGTAAACATAACATTCAGTACAATGATTTTAAAATCTTATCCCAAGCAATAGATAACCGGTCATTACCCTTTCTCGAGTCCCTCTTCATTAAACAATTGTCACCAACCCTTAACAACCATTCAACTGCTGTACAATTGAACATTACCTAATAGACCATTCGCCCATTCTACCTTCTCGCCTTTTAGGATTAATGTTCAATATTTTCATTCTGTCTTTAGTAATTATGTAATTTTCTTAATTGTTGACGTGTAGTTTTTGTGTTTTTAAGTTTTTATTTTTTCATTTATCTTTTTCTCTTTCTCCTGAAAGTGTCATTGTGCTTAGTAGCTTTGTTCTTTTCTGTTAATCTCTTATATAATTAGTTACCTTTTTGCTTTTATATAAACTTCGAATTTCACTGATGTAATGATAATTAATCTATATAATTATTTTAAAGTATAATTAATTTACTGTGCCCCATTTTAGTCTTATTTAATGTATATAATTTAAATTTTTCCCTGTTTTGTATCCCAAAACGTAGGCGATGGATAAAAATAAGGTTTTAACGGAAAAATGCTGAAGTTTCTGGGGGCCATACTCTTTCTATTATATATACTTGTATATACATATGCATGCGTAGCGTATATATATATATATATATATATATATATATATATATATATATATATATATATATATATTATAATACGTACATATAAAAAATATTATACGCATATAATTCATACATATTTATAACAAAAATCATAGATATTTCAAACTAAAAATAGATAATATATAGTACTGAACGCTACGGACAATAACGACGGAACAATCTGATTACCCGATCTTACCTGGAAGGGTATAATTACAAATGGCAATTTTCCCTTTACTTGCTCAAGCAAATATCTGGAAGTAAATGAATAAGGATATAAAAGCGTAAGAAAGAGGAATTATAATTCAGTTTTTCTAGTGTTTTTGATAATTCCTTGATGTAAAAATTAATTATCGTTCATGTTTAAAAACATATTCAGATCTCTATAAGAATAATAATAATAATAATATAATCTTAGCTAGTGAATAGCTGGAAGTAACGCTGTATTATTTTTTCCTCACTCTACAAACAGTATTATCAAGCTTTAATTATTTTATTTTATATAAATATAATTTTATATATATAGATATATTAATTATATTAATTTAATAAATATATTATATTATTATATATGATGGATATATCCACTTCTACAATAATATAATATATAATGTATTACATATATATATCATATTAATACTGTATAACACATACATACAAACACACACGCACATAACACTTTATCCACAATTTACTTTTAATTAAAATTTGTTAAACATTTCTGCATATCTTATTTCCAGACGAGACGAGCTTGATGGAGCGCGCTACTCTGCGCAGGAACCCGGTGCTGCAATTCATGTCTCCCTACCTATCCAATCCCCTACCTAACCAACCCAAACCCGGGACGGACAAACAGGAAAGATCCACCCAGATATTATAATTATAGATTAATATTTACATAAAAAAAATTAAAGATTTGCAGAAAGCTTTCCCTTTCCCTTCCAAGGAAAGTCTTTGGAGAACCTGAGGACTTGAGACACTGACTCAATTTGCAAAAGAAAATGTCATCCAGAGAAGTTGATTCTCTCCTCACTTTCTGCTCACTTCTCACCTCAGACATATTCGGCGGAGTCTGGATATCCCTTTCGGGGGCATCTGACAGCCTCAAGAGAGAGAGAGAGAGAGAGAGAGAGAGAGAGAGAGAGAGAGAGAGAATCAGTCCACATGTGGAAACGCTTCTTTGTGAGGAATTCGTATCCTTGAATAATGACATAGGTTTGTCCTCCTGATTTATTTGGTCTTCGTTTACAAGAAATTAATATTATTCTTTATTTGCTGCTTTAAGATCAGAAATAACAGAAAATGAGAATACTTCTTCTGTCCTTAGAACTGGTCTTGAAAATGATAAGAGGAATATCTCTTGACTCTCAACTGTGCTTCATGTTAGAATTAATACGAGATTACGAAAGGGATTTTGATTCGTCATTCTTTCTTATCGTTATAGTTATTTAAACAACTTCTTTTTAAGAAATATACTTTGAAAGTATACACACACATTATAATATATATATATATATATATATATATATATATATATATATATTATATATATATATATACACTGCTTAATCTAACAGTCTTGATATTCACCATACCAGCGAAAAAGCCAAGATATGATATTTTTTCTAGTCAAATGGGTTTCGGCATTGTACATACTATTCTATATCAAGCAGTGATAGTTATAAAATATAGCTCTTCCGTATACTAAGTTATTGCCTGAAAATCTCTCTCTCTCTCTCTCCTAACTTTGCTTTGCTTAGCAAACTTTATTTACTAATAGTAGTAAATATCTCAACAGAAGATTTAACCTCACCTTAATGAGTACTCTCTCTCTCTCTCTCTCTCTCTCTCGTCCCCGAAGTTGTGGTCGCTCCGAACAGAGGAAAATCCTGTCGACAATTCGGGCATATTTCGAGGCCCACCGAACTCCTCGTTCATAATAGCTGATCTGCACAATCATGTAAATTCTATTTGTTGTGGCCCTTGTAAATAACTTAGGCCCTATCTGTGCGTTTTGGGAGTTAGGTACCTTGACTGCTCTGCCTTTTTACAATATTTTTTTTTCTTTTTTTAGTTTTCTACAGCAGAAAACTATTAAGATGGTCTTTTTGTCTGTCCGTCTGCACTTTTTTCTGGCCGCCCTGAGATCTGAAAAATTATTGAGGCTAGAGAGCTGCAAATTGGTATGTTAATCATCCACCCTCCAATCATCAAACATACCAAATTGCAGCCCTTTAACCGAAGTAGTTTTTATTTCATTTAAGATTAAAGTTAACCATGATCGTGCGTCAGGCACCACTATAGGTGCCAACAACATAGGTCAACACGGCCCGGGGCTGAAAGTTTCATGGGTAGCTGCTGAATTTCATGGGGCTCTGACTGAGAGTTCCATACAGCATTAAATGCTGTAAAGAAAACTCGATTGTGCCGAAGACACAGTCTCTTTGTTTACTTGTTTGTCTGACATTTTGTGAAGGTTCAAGCGCAGGAGAATTCCCTTTAGGGGACAACTGAGACATCAGATAAGTTGCAATTTAATCCAGTACCAAATGTTGTCATGTACCTCAGTGAAGAGGAGTTTCTAGTAAAGGTTGTGGAACTTTTGGTGGCGAAAGTATCTCCTATTTGGTAGATAAGGCTTTTGTTCCGAGATCAATGGTATGAATGGTTTAGCGAATTTCTTTCTTTGACATGTATTCTATTTTACAAATTTTTCCCTCGATTCTTTCTTACTTCTACATAAGTGTCTATGTCGGATGTATAAAAGCAGGATGTTCATGAAATCCCCAGAAGAAGGCTAGGGAGAAGACTCACTTATCAGATGACTTTGAATAAAGGTCGATTCGAAAATAAATCTTGCGTCTTCATCTGGGTTTACATCCCACCTGAAAGCTTGGTAGTTACTAGAAAACTGTACTTATGGATAGATTTCTCAAATCAGTTAAACCGTTCTCAATACAATTTACACCGCTGATACCTCAGACATCATCAAATTAAGATCTAGGGGGAAGTCAGGCGTCTTACGGGAATCCGATTTTTCATTTAACTGGCAGGAGGAGGAGGAGCAGGAGCAGGAGCAGGAGGAGGAGACGACTAAGGAAAAACAAACCGGGAGAGGCTTGTTTGCTGCAATGTCTCCTTTTAAGCTTGAGGATGCTGTTATGAAGAAACGAAGAAACGTGTAGTAGAG